>NC_060183.1:80960260-81180260 GCF_021184085.1 Oncorhynchus gorbuscha | reverse complement strand
CCTCAAATTAAAATGGTGGACAGTCTGCACAACAACCTCATAGTCATCATATAATGTCAAACCCAACGCGATGGAAGTACAGAGCCAAAAAAGCAACAACGTGTCACTGTGTCCCAAAACAACAACGTGTCACTGTGTCCCAAAACAACAACGTGTCACTGTGTCCCAATACGAGAGGGGGAGTTCAACGAGAGGGAGCGACAACGAGAGGGGGAGCGACAACGAGAGGGGCGACAACGAGAGGGAGCGACAACGAGAGGGAGCGACAACGAGAGAGAGGAGCGACAAACGAGAGGGAGCGACAACGAGAGGGAGCGACAGGAACGAGAGGGGAGCGACAACGAGAGAGGGAGCGACAAACGAGAGAGGGAGCGACAACGAGAGGGGAGCGACAAACGAGAGAGGGAGCGACAACGAGAGGGAGCGACAACGAGAGGGAGCGACAACGAGAGGAGCGACAACGAGAGGGAGCGACAACGAGAGGGAGAGAAACAACGAGAGAGGGAGCGAGAACGAGAGGGAGGAGAGAGAAAGCGAGAACGAGAGAGAGAAAGAACGAGCGACAACGAGAGGGAGAGCGAAAAACGAGAGGGAGGAGAGAAAGGGAGAGGGACAACGAAGGGAGAACGAGAGAGGAGAGAGAAAGAACGAGAGAAGGACGAGAGGGAGCGAAACGAGAGGGAGAAAGAAGAGGAGCGAAGAAGCGAGAGAGGGAGACAACGAGAGGGAGCGACAACGAGAGGGAGAAACAACGAGAGAGGAGCGAAAGAACGAGAGGGAGCGAAACGAGAGGAGAGACAACGAGAGGGAGCGACAACGAGAGAGGGAGCGACAACGAGAGAGGGAGCGAAACGAGAGAGGAGAGAAACGAACGAGAGAGCGACGAGAGGAAAGAACGAGAGGGAGAGAAACGAAGGGAGAGAGGGAGAGAAAGAACGAGAGAGGGAGAGAAAGAACGAGAGAGGGAGAGAAAGAAGCGACAACGAGAGGGAGCGACAACGAGAGGGGAGCGAAAGAACGAGAGAGGAGCGAAAGAACGAGAGAGGGAGAGAAAGAACGAGAGGGGAGAGACAAGAGAGGGAGCGAGAGAGGAGAGAGAGGGAGAACGAAGAACGAGAGGGAGCGACAAAGAACGAGAGAGGGGAGAAAGAACGAGAGAGAGGAGCGACAAACGAGAGAGGGAGCGAAAGAACGAGAGAGGGAGAGAAAGAACGAGAGAGGGAGAGAAAGAACGAGAGAGGGAGAGAAAGAACGAGAGAGGGAGCGAAAGAACGAGAGGGAGAGAGAAACGAGAGGAGAGAAACGAGAGGGAGAGAAACGAAGGAGCGTATAAGGAGAGGAGAGAAAAATGAGAGGATAAGGAGAGAGGAGCGAGATAAGGAAAGGGAGGAAGAAACGAGAGAAGGAGCGAGAGAGAGAAAGAATGAGAGGATAAGAAGAGAGAAAGAATGAGAGGATAAGGAGAGGAGCGAAACGAATGAGAGGATAACGGAGAGGAGCGAAAGAGAGAGAGGATAACGAGAGAGAGCGAATGAGAGGATAAGGAGAGACAACGAAAGAATGAGAGGATAAGAGAGGGAGAAAGAAACGAGAGGGAGCGAGGAGAGGGAGCGACAACGATGAGAGGAGCGACAGGAGAGAGAGAGCGACAACGAATGAGAGCGAGGAGAGAGAGAAAGAATGAGAGAGCGACAGGAGAGAGAGAAAGAATGAGAGGATAACGAGAGAGGAGCGAAAGAATGAGGAGGATAAGGAGAGAGAGAAACGAATGAGAGGATAACGAGAGAGGAGAAAGAATGAGAGGGATAAGGAGAGGGAGCGAAACGAATGAGAGGATAACGAGAGAGGAGCGAGAACGAATGAGAGGATAAGAGAGAGAGAGAGAAAGAATGAGAGGGGAGAGAGAGAAAGAATGAGAGGATAACGAGAGAGAGAAAGAATGAGAGGATAAGGAGGGAGAAATAATGAGAGGATAAGGAGAGGGAGAGAAAGAATGAGAGGATAAGGAGAGAGGAGAGATAGAAAGAGAGGAGAAGGAGAGAGAGAAATAATGAGGGATAAGGAGAGGGAGAAAGAATGAGAGGATAAGGAGAGAGAGAAAGAATGAGAGGATAAGGGAGAAAGAAGAGAAAGAGAGGAGAGGATAAGGAGGAGAGAAAGAATGAGAGGATAAGGAGAGGAGAGAGAAGAGCGAGAAAGACAGAGACAAGCTGCTGTTATGTCCCCAAGCCCCCTAACCCCATCCTGCATCTGCTCTGTCTGGGAGGGGGAGGGAGGGAGGGAGGGAGGGAGGGAGGGAGGGAGGGAGGGAGGGAGGGAGGGAGGGAGGGAGGGAGGGAGGGAGGGAGGGAGGGAGGGAGGGAGGGAGGGAGGGAGGCCTCAGACAATAGAGTAAGGTCTATCTCTAACAATTAGCACACTGAGGGTCAGCATTGTCACTGTGCTCAATAGCAGTTAAACAGCTTCAATGGGCACTGCTGTGTGTGTCTCAGTGATCACAGAGCAGAACAAGGTCAGGCGTAGAGGAGAAAGGATGAGGGATGGAGGGAGGCCTAACAAACAGGCTGAACCTCCTCTATCGGCTTCATGACATGAGAGGACACAAAACCCAACTACTTTACACCAGCATCTCAGTGAAAAATGACAAAACCAGAACGCACAATATACCAAAATGGACATAGGTTTGTTATGGGATTGAACAAACAATTACACAGTGGTTTGTTATGGGACTTGAACAAACAATTACACAGTGGTTTGTTATGGGACTTGAACAAACAATTACACAGTGGTTTGTTATGGGACTTGAACAATAGCACATAGTATGATTGTGATATACATGTTGCATGACCAGTACTCCTGAACTATTTTTGAATGAGTAGCAAAATCTATAATTATAGCAATAGAGTTGGATTTGAAAAAGAAGTCAACATGGCGTGGTGTGTGTTATAAGTCATTTTTGAAAGTTATAACCCGGACCCTGTCTGACAGACATTTATCAGAGAGAAGAGACTCATAACACACACACACACACACCAGCAGAGAGAAGCGCAGCGGCGTGAGGATAGGTACAGTCCAAGCTCCTTGGTGTGTCTGTGATTGGAGCCATCAGCTTGGTGGGTCTGGGATTGGAGCCATCAGCTTGGTCGTCTGGGACTGGAGCCATCAGCTTGGTGGGTCTGGGACTGGAGCCATCAGCTTGGTGGGTCTGGGACTGGAGCCATGGAGCCATCAGCTTGAGTGGGTCTGGGACTGGAGCCATCAGCTTGGTGGGTCTGGGACTGGAGCCATCAGCTTGAGTGGGTCTGGGACTGGAGCCATCAGCTTGGTGGTCCGGGACTGGAGCCATCAGCTTGGTGGTCCGGGACTGGAGCCATCAGCTTGGTGGGTCTGGGACTGGAGCCATCAGCTTGGTGGGTCTGGGACTGGAGCCATCAGCTTGGTGGGTCTGGGACTGGAGCCATCAGCTTGGTGGGTCTGGGACTGGAGCCATCAGCTTGGTGGGTCTGGGACTGGAGCCATCAGCTTGGTGGGTCTGGGACTGGAGCCATCAGCTTGGTGGGTCTGGACTGGAGCCATCAGCTTGGTGGGTCTGGGACTGGAGCCATCAGCTTGGTGGGTCTGGGACTGGAGCCATCAGCTTGGTGCGTCTGGGACTGGAGCCATCAGCTTGGTGCGTCTGGGACTGGAGCCATCAGACCGGCACTTCGTGGAGCTCAGCAGTGATCCAGGACTGGAGCCATCAGCTTGAGTCAACTGGAGCCATCAAAGCGTCCGGGACTGGAGCCATCAGTTGTGCGTCCAGGGACTGAGCCATCAGCTTGGTGCTCCAGGACTGGAGCCATCAGCTTGGTGCGTCCCGGGACTGGAGCCATCAGCTTGTGCGTCCGGGACTGGAGCCATCAGCTTGCCTGGAGCCATCAGCCCAACTACTCAGGACTGGAGCCATCAGCTGTGGGACTGGAAACCAGAACTGGAGCCATATACCAAAATGGACATGTTTGTGACTGGAGCCATCAGTGTGCAACTGGAGCCATCAGTGGTGTGTTATGGGACTGGAGCCATCAGCTTACACAGTGGAGCCATCAGCATTATCCCTGGGACTGGAGCCATCAGCACATGGTGTGTCCGACTGGAGCCATCAGCATGTTGCATCCAGGACTGGAGCCATCAACTATTTTTCCCTGGAGCCAAAGCTATAATTACTGGAGCCATAGAGTTGGATTTGGGAAAGGAGCCATCATGGCGTGGGACTGGAGCCATCAGTCATTTTTGCGTCCGAAACTGGAGCCATCAGCTTGGACGTCCGGGACTGGAGCCACATTTATCAGCTGAGAACTGAGCCATCAGCTTTATTCACTGGAGCCATTGATGATGACAGACACACATCAGTCACCAGGACTGGAGCCATCAGTGTGCGTGGGACTGGATCAGGTGCGTCCGGGACTGGAGCCATCAGCTTGGTGGGTCTTTCTGGAGCCATCAGCTTGGTGGGTCCACTGGAGCCATCAGCTTGGTCGTCTGGGACTGGAGCCATCAGCTTGGTGGTGTCTGGGATGGAGCCATCAGCTTGGTGGGTCCCCTGGAGCCATCAGCTTGATGGGTCAAATTGGAGCCATCAGCTTGGTGGGTCTGGGATTGGAGCCATCAGCTTGGTGGGTCCGCGATTGGAGCCATCAGCTTGGTGGGTCCGGGATTGGAGCCATCAGCTTGGTGGGTCTGCATTGGAGCCATCAGCTTGGTGGGTCTCCTTGGAGCCATCAGCTTGGTGCGTCTGGGATTGGAGCCATCAGCTTGGTGGGTCTGGGATTGGAGCCATCAGCTTGGTGGGTCCGGGATTGGAGCCATCAGTTTGGTGGGTCTGGGATTGGAGCCATCAGCTTGGTGGGTCCTTGGAGCCATCAGCTTGGTGGGTCCGGGATTGGAGCCATCAGCTTGGTGCGTCCTTGGAGCCATCAGCTTGGTGGGTCTGGGATTGGAGCCATCAGTTTTGTCTGTTTGATGAGGGAACAGCGAGTCAAAGCCGCAGACCGACCGTCGGCTCAGTTGTTCGACAGATGTCTACTTCTCCAGGCTCTGAGTCACACTCCGTCGAGCCATGAGACGCCAGTTTGTGTGTGTGTGTTTTGTGTGTGTGTGTGTGTGTGTGTCCCTGTGTGTGTGTGTGTGTGTCCAGTGTGTGTGTGTGTGTGTGTGTGTGTTTGTGTGTGTGTGTGTGTGTGTGTGTGTGTGAGAGAGAGAGAAGCCCCAGCCCAGTTCACATCTTCCCTGTTCAGTAATTAGCCTTTCTAGTGTCCTGACTGATGGTGAGCCATTGCACCTGCACCTGTGACACACACACACAAACACACACACACCATACACACAAACAGCAGAGACGTTGCACAAATATCCTTAGACATGAAGCTACGTTCAGAATTCAATGTGTCCTGCAGCAGAAGTAGTGATGGGTTCTGATCAGTGTGGCTTAATGAATTAGCTCTTTCAACCTCTCACTGATGATGACAGATTTCTACCAGCCAGTGGTGTTGTTAGATGGAGGAAGGCTGCCCTCCACAGGATAACGACTGCCAAAACCACAAGACAAAAGGGACCCTCTCCCCCAGCACCATCTTCCCCTGTCCACCTCCCTCCCCCTGCAGCCCCCTCCCTCCCCCTCCCTCAGCCCCTCCAGCCCCTCTCCCTCCTCCTCCCTCTTTTCCTCCAGCCCCCTCCCTCCCTCCCTCTTTTCCTCCAGCCCCCTCCCCTCCCTCCCTCTTTTCCTCCAGCCCCCTCCTCCCTCCCTCTTTTCCTCCAGGCCCCTCCCCTCCCTCCCTCTTTTCCTCCAGGCCCCTCCCTCCCTCCCTCTTTCCTCCAGGCCCCCCCTCCTCCCTCTTTTCCTCCAGCCCCTCCCTCCCTCCCTCTTTTCCTCCAGCCCCTCCCCCCTCCCTCTTTTCCTCCAGGCCCCCCCTCCCTCCCTCTTTTCCTCCAGCCCCCTCCCCATCTCCCTCTTTTCCTCCCTCCCCCTCCTCCAGGCCCCCCCCTCCCCTCCTCCAGCCCCCTCCCTCTTTTCCTCCAGCCCCCCCTCCCTCTTTTCCTCCAGGCCCCCCTCCCTCCCTCTCCTCCAGCCCCCCCTCCCTCCAGCCCCCCCTCCCTCCCCCTTTTCCTCCAGGCCCCCTCCTCCAGCCCCCCTCTTTTCCTCCAGCCTCCTCCAGCCCCCTCCCTCCCTCTTTTCCTCCAGCCCCCTCCTCCCTCTTCCTCCAGCCCCCTCCCTCCCATCTTCCTCCAGCCCCCCTCCCTCCCTCTTCCTCCCTCCCTTTCCCTCCCTCCCTCTTCCTCCAGCCCCCTCCCTCCCTCTTCCTCCAGCCCCCTCCCTCCCTCTTCCCTCCAGGCCTCCTCCCCCCCTCCCTCCCCCTCCCTCCCTTCCTTTCCTCCAGCCCCCTCCCTCCCTCTTTCCTCCAGCCCCCCCTCCCTCCCTCTTTTCCTCCAGCCCCCTCCCCTCCATCTTTTCCTCCAGCCCCCTCCCCCCCTCCCTCTTTTCCTCCAGCCCCCTCCCTCCCTCTTCCTCCAGCCCCCCCCTCCCTCTCCTCCAGCCCCCTCCCTCCCTCTTCCTCCAGCCCCCTCCCTCCCTCTCAGGACACAACTAGGCTGCAGATGGACTCTAGAAGATGAGAAGAAAACAGCCCCCTCTCCTCCCTCCATTCCTTCTATCATAGCTGCAGGCGTTCATTTATTTCTATCGCCCCGCCACACACACACACACGCACGCACGCACGCACGCTGCTCTGGTACATCGAAAAAAAACATGCTCTTATGACAGCCATCTTCTCCAATGTCTTTACTGACGGTCTGACGAGGGGAAGGGGAAGGGGGTTGGACTGGAGAGGGGAAGGGGGTTGGGCTGGAGTGGGGAAGGGGTTGGACTGGAGTGGGGAAGGGGTTGGACTGGAGTGGGGAAGGGGACTGGAGTTGGACTGGAGTGTGGAAGGGGTTGGACTGGAGTGGGGAAGGGGTTGGACTGGAGTGGGGAAGGGGGTTGGGCTGGAGTGGGGAAGGGGACGGGGTTGGGCTGGAGTGGGGAAGGGACGGGGTTGGGCTGGAGTGGGGAAGGGGACGGGGGTTGGGCTGGAGTGGGGAACGGGAAGGGGGTTGGACTGGAGTGGGGAACGGGAAGGGGGTTGGACTGGAGTGGGGAACGGAAGGGGTTGGACTGGAGTGGGGAACCGGGTTGGACTGGAGTGGGGAAGGGGGTTGGGCTGGAGGTAGTAGATGGTAGCAGATCTGATGGTAGCTCGCTGTGTGGAATCAGGTGCATCTCTAACATCTGAGACCACAAGGGAACCAGGGCTAATTCCCAAATCACATTGGAGCGATTGTGGAGTGGAGGGGACACGCAAACAGGAGAGCAGAGTGGAGCTAGGAGAGGACAGACACACAGGAGAGCAGAGTGGATCTAGGAGAGGACAGACACACAGGAGAGCAGAGTGGAGCTAGGAGAGGACAGACACACAGGAGAGCAGAGTGGATCTAGGAGAGGACAGACACACAGGAGAGCAGAGTGGATCTAGGAGAGGACAGACACACAGGAGAACAGAGTGGATCTAGGAGAGGACAGACACACAGGAGAGCAGAGTGGAGCTAGGAGAGGACAGACACACAGGAGAGCAGAGTGGATCTAGGAGAGGACAGACACACAGGAGAGCAGAGTGGATCTAGGAGAGGACAGACACACAGGAGAGCAGAGTGGAGCTAGGAGAGGACAGACACACAGGAGAACAGAGTGGAGCTAGGAGAGGACAGACACACAGGAGAGCAGAGTGGATCTAGGAGAGGACAGACACACAGGAGAGCAGAGTGGATCTAGGAGAGGACAGACACACGAGAGCAGAGTGGATCTAGGAGAGGACAGACACACGAGAGCAGAGTGGATCTAGGAGAGGACAGACACACAGGAGAGCAGAGTGGATCTAGGAGAGGACAGACACACAGGAGAGCAGAGTGGAGCTAGGAGAGGACAGACACACAGGAGAGCAGAGTGGATCTAGGAGAGGACAGACACACAGGAGAGCAGAGTGGATCTAGGAGAGGACAGACACACAGGACAGCAGAGTGGATCTAGGAGAGGACAGACACACAGAAGAGCAGAGTGGATCTAGGAAAGGACAGACACACAGGAGAGCAGAGTGGATCTAGGAGAGGACAGACACACAGGAGAGCAGAGTGGATCTAGGAGAGGACAGACACACAGGAGAGCAGAGTGGATCTAGGAGAGGACAGACACACAGGAGAGCAGAGTGGATCTAGGAGAGGACAGACACACAGGAGAGCAGAGTGGAGCTAGGAGAGGACAGACACACAGGAAAACAGAGTGGAGCTAGGAGAGGACAGACACACAGGAGAGCAGAGTGGATCTAGGAGAGGACAGACACACAGGAGAGCAGAGTGGATCTAGGAGAGGACAGACACACAGGAGAGCAGAGTGGATCTAGGAGAGGACAGACACACAGGAGAGCAGAGTGGATCTAGGAGAGGACAGACACACAGGAGAGCAGAGTGGATCTAGGAGAGGACAGACACACAGGAGAGCAGAGTGGATCTAGGAGAGGACAGACACACAGGAGAGCAGAGTGGATCTAGGAGAGGACAGACACACAGGAGAGCAGAGTGGATCTAGGAGAGGACAGACACACAGGAGAGCAGAGTGGATCTAGGAGAGGACAGACACACAGGAGAGCAGAGTGGATCTAGGAGAGGACAGACACACAGGAGAGCAGAGTGGAGCTAGGAGAGGACAGACACACAGGAGAGCAGAGTGGAGCTAGGAGAGTCACCAGAATAACAGCAGATAATTCAATCACAGAATCACAGCGCCAGTGCACCTGAAATGCCAGGGAAGGAGCAGGGAGCATTTCATATCACTTCTATTAAACTCTCCCCCTGGACTACATATAGAGCCAGTGGACTGGAGAGTCTGCATAGCAACCCACACACCTGACTGGCTGGCTGGAGCCCTGGATGAAGAGAGCAGTCAAAAAATAGAGAGGAAGACTGGTATAGCGCATTATCATAGTAGATCATTTTCAAAGAGACAAATTGGAATTGGAATTTCAGTTTACTAGTTGAAAAATGGACAGAATTGACCAGAGATTTGACCCCAACCCCCATAATGACATATACAAATCATATTGGCCGTTTGAACATATGCGTACACACAGGAACATATGGATAAGTGCTACAGGACCAGAGACTGCAATCGAGCAAAAATATGTCATAACTATCACTCATATTTGCCAACTAACCCATTCTAAGTTCTCAGTTGATGAATACATTGGCTGCTTTAAAACCTATAGATAGCTAGCCTTGTAACTGACTGACTGGCCAGCCCAGTGACAAGCCATGAATAGAAAATGTGACCGGCCGGAGGGGAGGAGAGGAGAGGAGAGGGGTGTGACCGAGCAGAGGGGAGGAGAGGGGTGTGACCGGGCGGAGGGGAGGAGAGGAGAGGGGCGTGACCGGGCGGAGGGGAGGAGAGGAGAGCGGTGTGACCGGGCGGAGGGGAGGGGAGGAGAGCGGTGTGACCGGGCGGAGGGGAGGAGAGAAAGGGCTCCTGAACTGTAAACAAAGACCCAGGGTATTATAAAAAGGTCATTGTCCCACAGGACCCCTCCTCACCTCTAGTCCTCCAGACTAGAGGAGTGAAAACGGCAGGCAGGGAGACAGAAAGACCCAGAAGCTATTGAGGAAGTGTTTATGCAGACGTCACAACAGTAGTGGGCTTGATTATCAACAACGACGGTGCGGCCTACAGGGAGGAGGTGAGGGCACTGAGTGTGGTGTCAGGAAAATAACCTCTCACTCAACATCAACAAAACAAAGGAGATGATCGTGGCTTTCAGGAAACAGCAGAGGGAACACGACCCTATCCACATCGAAGGGACAGCAGTGGAGAAGATGTAAAGCTTCAAGTTCCTTGGCATACACATCACAGACAAGCTGAAATGGTCCATTCACACAGACAGTGTAGTGAAGAGGCACAACAGCACCTCTTCAACCTCAGAAGGCTGAAGAAATTTGGCACCTAAAACCCTGACAAAGTTTTACAGATGCAATGTTTGTTTTTTTTAACCTTTATTTAACTAGGCAAGTCAGCTACGAACAAATTCTCACAACAATAACAGCGGGTTAACTGCCTTGTTCAGGGGTAGAATGACAGATTTGAACAACTAGCTCGGGGATTCGATCTAGAAACCTTTCGGTTACTAGTCCAACGCTCTAACCACTAGGCTACCTGCCGCCCACAACCGAGAGCATCCTGTCGGGCTGGTACGGCAACTGTATCAAACACAACCATAAGGCTCTCCAGAGGGTGGTGAGGTCTACAAAACGCATCACCGGGGGCAAACTACCTGCCCTCCATGACACCTACAGCATCTGATGTCACAGGAAGGCCCAAAAATATCATCAAGGACATCAACCACCCCGAGCCACTGCCTGTTCACCCCGCTATCATCCAGAAGGTGAGGTCAGTACAGGTTCATCAAAGCTGGGACCGAGAGACTGAAAAACAGCTTCTATCTCAAGGACATCAGACTTAAAAAGCCATCACTAACTCAGAGAGGCTACTGCCTACACTGAGACCCAATCACTGGCCACTCTAATAAATGGATCACTGGTCACTTTAATAATGTTTACATATCTTACATTACTCATCTGTATATACTGTACTCTATACCATCTTGCCTATGCCACTCGGCCAATTCTCATCCATATATTTATATGTACATATTCTCACCCATCCCTTTAGATTTGTGTGCATTAGGTAGTTGTTGGGGGAATTGTTAGATATTACTGCACTGTCGGGAACTAGAAGCACAAGTATTTCCCAACACTCGCATTAACATCTGTTAAACATGTGTATGTGACAAATAAAATTGTATTTGCTGTCTATATGATACAGGATCAATACCCCACACCGTACCCCCCCACCGTAAACCCCCACACCGTAACCCCCACCCCGTAACCCCCACGCCGTAACCCCCCACGCCGTCGCCCCCCACACCGTCACCCCCACACCGTCACCCCCACACCGTCACCCCCCCACCGTCACCCCCCCCACACCGTAACCCGGGTCAAAAGGGGGAAAAGCGACACACACAAGTGGTAATATAGTCCTTCACGTGACAGTAAAAGCCGTCCATCTTGTAGATCACCAGTCTACTATTAGGATGCTGCAGGGCTGCTAATGGTTCTGGTGTTAACAGCCCTGGACTGAGACAAATCAACTCAGTGAAAAACTTTGTTGAACCTTGACTAAGAGCATTCAGGGAGACATTACAAAATCAATATGCCTGAAGAGGTACTCTGTTACCAGCCGGCCTCCAGAATACCACACACACACACACACACACACACACACACACACACCTCCACAACACACACACACACATACCTCCACAACAACACACACAAGCACATACCTCCACAACACACACACGCACATACCTCCACAACAACAAACATTCAACACACACACACCTCCACAACAACAAACATACAACACACACACACACACACACACCTCCACAACCACACACACACACACCTCCACAACAACAAACATGCAACACACACACACACCTCCACAACAACACACACACACACACCTCCACAACAACACACACACACACACCTCCACAACAACACACACACCTCCACAACAACACACACCTCCACAACAACAAACATGCAACACACACAAAGGGTCAGGACTCACAAGCTCTTTTATAAAAAGGCACATGTTTTGACACTCAAGAACCCCAACACAGAAAAACTGACCACGGCACACACACACACACACACACACACACACACACACACACACACACACACACACACACTCTGTTTCCATTCGTTTTAAGGCAAGTCTGTATGAATCTTCTGTTCCTGGGGCTGGCTAGAGGCTGCATCAGGGCCTGTTGGGGGCTGGCTAGAGGCTGCATCAGGGCCTGTTGTTGTGGGCTGGCTAGAGGCTGCATCATGGCCTGTTGTTGTGGGCTGGTTAGAGGCTGCATCAGGGCCTGATGTTGTGGGCTGGTTAGAGGCTGCATCAGGGCCTGTTGTTGTGGGCTGGTTAGAGGCTGCATCAGGGCCTGTTGTGGGCTGGCTAGAGGCTGCATCATGGCCTGTTGTGGGCTGGCTAGAGGCTGCATCAGGGCCTGTTGTTGTGGGCTGGCTAGAGGCTGCATCAGGGCCTGTTGTTGTGGGCTGGCTAGAGGCTGCATCAGGGCCTGTTGTTGTGGGCTGGCTAGAGGCTGCATCATGGCCTGTTGTTGTGGGCTGGCTGTGTGTGTTGTAGTGGGAATAATGGTGCGTATTGACAGCAGGTTTCACAGCCCGCGGGTGGAGGTAGAATTATGGTGTCAGAGGAAATGATGGGACATTATAGAAAGACAGCAGCTGGCCTGAGGGGGGCGGGGGTCTCTTTGGATTCCCGGCTCGGACCATTTGATCTCCAGTCAAGACACTTAGTCTGTGTCCCCAATGGCACCCTATTGACCAGGGCCTCTGGTAGGAAGTAGTGCAGCATCTAGTGAACAGGGTGCCATCTGGGACAAGTCCAAGACAACCGTTATGACGAGGGAAGGAGCCAGTAGACACAGATTGAACACTTGAACTGCTGCCTGTCTTCATGTGGAGAACTGTGTTATTACGAGCTGTTACAGGGAACAGGAGACCAAGCTCTAGCAATAATAATAATAATAATACCACCTTGTGATGACCACTAAAGTGAAGGAGGAGGAAGAGTTGTTTCGGATTCTGAAAACAGCAAAGAAAAAAAACACTCCGTGACCTTTACCCCCTGAAGGAAAGATGCCGTGTCCGTTGTTACCCTCTCCCGACCACCTTCACTGTGTCCTTTTATTTACAGACACGTGGAGCTGATTGGGTCGTTTCGGTGACAAGTTGCACCTGGGTTTGGGATCAACTAGGAGATCAGAGTCTCTTTCCCTCTACCCTTCTCCCCCTCCAAAAAAAAAACATTTTATTTTGTCATCTAGGTTGACAATGTTTTTGTATTAGGAATTAGAAATGATTTGAACACTTAAACCCATTGTACACTTCATCCGTGCATCTCCGTTACAACCCCTACTTTCACACGTCACAGGTTCGTTTTCCTTAATAGTTTTATACTTCAGTCTTTGTTACTCCTTAACGTGTGGACTTCCTAGCTTGTCACCATCTAAGAGCCTGGTTGTGACAGTGTGGACCAATTCACACTGTACATCCATCTACACACACACACTCCTGACAACCAAGTCCCTCTTCCTTAGTGACGGGAAGACAGTGGTGTGGTGGTGGGTGGGGCTCTTTTTCCAGGGTCTACTCTACAGTACAATACACCAGGTGTCATTTAGAATGATGACAGTAAAGTATCACCAGGTGTCATTTAGAATGATGACAGTACGATACACCAGGTGTCATTTAGAATGATGACAGTTAGAACAGTACAATACACCAGGTGTCATTTAGAATGATGACAGTACGATACACCAGGTGTCATTTAGAATGATGACAGTACAATACACCAGGTGTAATTTAGAATGATGACAGTACAATACACCAGGTGTCATTTAGAATGATGACAGTACAATACACCAGGTGTCATTTAGAATGATGACAGTACAATACACCAGGTGTCATTTAGAACGATGACAGTACAATACACCAGGTGTCATTTAGAACGATGACAGTACGATACACCAGGTACTATTTGGTAATGTGGTTGTGCATCAGCAGTTCCTCTCTTGTTATTTCATGTCAGCTAACATGTTTTAGATTGGTAAGTTCGCCAGCTGTCTAAACTTGTAGTAATCATGGTCAAATTACTGACCGGGGGGCTCACATTGATTTTGTTAGTCACTTTCAATGAGATATCATATTCAAAACTGCAAATATATTTCTCTCCACCCCATGGCAAAAATGTGTAAAATTGCTGTAAAATTGTGAGAAAAATAGCCAAATGTATCTTCAGCGCAGATCTGACTGCATGCGAGAGAGAAGACAGACCGTCAGAGAGAAGACAGACCGTCAGAGAGAAGACAGACCGTCAGAGAGAAGACAGACCGTCAGAGAGAAGACAGACCGTCAGAGAGAAGACAGACCGTCAGAGAGAAGACAGACCGTCAGAGAGAAGACAGACCGTCAGAGAGAAGACAGACCGTCAGAGAGAAGACAGACCGTCAGAGAGAAGACAGACCGTCAGAGAGAAGGGAGACCGTCAGAGAGAAGGGAGACAGACAGACTGGCTATATACAACTCTCTCCTGGCAGACTGCTATGTTCTTCATTTAAGGTCATCCTTCCTCCCTAACATTCCTCTGCTGCTTGATAGCCTTAACGAGCTACTGGGCTCTCAGACCAAAACACACACACAAGGAAACACACACACGGAAACACACACACGGAAACACACACACGGAAACACACACACGGAAACACACACAGCTCATCAGAGAGGAGCACATCTGGCCTGGTTGCTATTCAGCCACTACAGACCAGCAGGAAGAGAAACACGACAGAGGGAGAGGAAAGGACTGGATGTGGTCTTTCTATGACCCGCCATGACAGGGAAACCTTTCTGATCTGTTTCTGATACAGTTGAAGTCGGAAGTTTACATACACCTAAACCAAATACATTTAAACTCAGTTTTTCACAATTCCAGACATTTAATCCAAGTAAAAATGCCCCGTTTTAGGTCAGTTAGGATCACATTATTTTAAGAATTTGAAGTTTCAGAATAATAGCGGAGAGAATGATTTATTTCAGCTTTTATTTATTTCATCACATTCCCAGTGGGTCAGAAGTTCACATCCACTCAATTAGTATTTGGTAGCATTGCCTTTAAATTGTTTAACTTGGGTCAAACGTTTCAGGTAGCCTTCCACAAGCTTCCCACAATAAGTTGGGTGAATTTTGGCCCATTCCTCCTGACAGAGCTGGTGTAACTGAGTCAGGTTTGTAGGCCTCCATTAATCTCTAGGAGACAGAACGGGTCTCCTTCCTGAGCGGTATGACGGCTGCGTGGTCCCATGGTGTTTATACTTGCGTACTATTGTTTGTACAGATGAACATGGTACATTCAGTCATTTGGAAATTGCTCCCAAGGATGAACCAGACTTGTGGAGGTCTACATATTATTTTTCTTCTGAGGTCTTGGCTGATTTCATTTGATTTTCCCATGATGTCAAGCAAAGAGGCACTGAGCTTGAAGGTAGGCCTTGAAATACATCCACAGGTACACCTCCAATTGACTCAATTATGTCAATTAGCCTATCAGAAGCTTCTAAAGCCATGCAATCATTTTCTGGAATTTTCCAAGCTGTTTAAAGGCACAGTCAACTTCGTGTATGTAAACTTCTGACCCACCGGAATTGTGATACAGTGAATTATAAGTAGAATAATCTGTTTGAAATAATCCACTTCACACCAACTGAACAACACTCGCATCAACTGAACCACACTCTTACCAACTGAATCATATAGGCCCACTTCACACCAACTGAACCACACTCTTACCAACTGAATCATATAGGCCCACTTCACACCAACTGAATCATATAGGCCCACTTCACACTAACTGAACCACACTTGTACCAACTGAATCATATAGGCCCACTTCACACCAACTGAACCACACTCACACCAACTGAATCATTTAGGCCCACTTCACACTAACTGAACAACACTCGCACCAACTGCAAATAAGCCACATAGGACACTTCTAGTGTTAGCTAGATGGTGCTATAACACACACACACACACACACACACACACACACACACACACACACACACACACACACACACACAGGTATCTAGCTCGAGTTCCATTCCTCTATCCCTCCTGGCAAGCTGAGGCAGAGGTGTGAATCTCAGGGAGCGATGGAGTGAGATGAGAGAAACGGGGACAAGAGGGAGGGAGGATTACCTCTCATTCCATCTTCTCCCCTGGTAGTATCCAGATCCATGCCTCCATCCCAACACCCCCAAGCCCACAACACTAAGAGCCCAGGCTCCACTTTAACTAAGCCCTGGTCCCTGCAGGCCGCTGGGCTGGAAAACACTCTTCACCACACACACCACCTCCATGCAGGAAGAGACGAGAGGGAGGAAGAGGAGAAGCGTGAGGAAGAGGGGGAGGACTAGGAGAAGAGCGATGAAGAGGAGGAAGGAGGAGAGAGGAAGAGAAGCAATAGGAGGGGGAGGAGGAAGAAGAGTGTTTCCCTGTATAATTGTCTGGAAGAAACACTCTTCCTCTTCATCTATTCTCTCCAGCAACATCTTAGAATGTTGGCTGCCTGGCTGGCTGGTCGGCTGCCTGGCTGGCTCTTGTCCTCCCATGGGATGGAAGCAAGGCATACATTTTTTGGGGGCCCGACACCCATTCCGATATTTGTGGGGGGGGGGAATAAATAAATAAATAAATTAAAAAATAAAAACTTAGCAATACCTATATAGTGTTATACAGCGGGGAGATGAAAGGTCATTTTCCACATTGACATCTCATAAATTGCCAAAAGAGCAATTAACCAATAACCATAAATGTTGATGATTGTGACAACAATAACAACATCATGAGAATTGCCTTAAGTATTCAGATTCCCTTTTTTCATCCTATTTATTAAATATTTTATCGGCAGAATTATCTTTCGATAGTAATTTAGCGGTATAAGGCATATATATCGGCCAATAATATCGATGAACCGATATATCGGTCGGGCTCTACAATATTTCTCCGAATGATAATCTCCTGCTATTTGACCTGTTCATGACCCTGCAATATAGCGTTCATGCTTTTTTAAAAGTCGACCGGTTTCCAAAATGGCCACCAGTAAGTGCTTTCCTTTAGTCAGAAGGAGCCGCTCTCTGCATCCCAGCACAGAGGGTGACAGACACAACCACAGAACATTCAGCCTCCCTGAACTACGACCATTCTAGTCAGAGCTCTTCCCTTCTTCTCCCCCTCCCTCCTGGACCATTCTAGTCAGAGCTCTTCCCTTCTTCTCCCCCTCCCTCCTGGACCATTCTAGTCAGAGCTCTTCCCTTCTTCTCCCCCTCCCTCCTGGACCATTCTAGTCAGAGCTCTTCCCTTCTTCTCCCCCTCCCTCCTGGACCATTCTAGTCAGAGCTCTTCCCTTCTCCTCCCCCTCCCTCCTGGACCATTCTAGTCAGAGCTCTTCCCTTCTCCCCCTCCCTCCTGGACCATTCTAGTCAGAGCTCTTCCCTTCTTCTCCCCCTCCCTCCTGGACCATTCTAGTCAGAGCTCTTCCCTTCTTCTCCCCCTCCCTCCTGGACCATTCTAGTCAGAGCTCTTCCTCCCTCCTGGACCATTCTAGTCAGAGCTCTTCCCTTCTTCTCCCCCTCCCTCCTGGATCATTCTAGTCAGAGCTCTTCCCTTCTTCTCCCCCTCCCTCCTGGACCATTCTAGTCAGAGCTCTTCCCTTCTTCTCCCCCTCCCTCCTGGCCACATCTGAGGTGAAACATCCTGGATGGCTATTGGCAGAAAGACAGTGGTGTGTGTGTGTGTGTGTGTGTGTGTGTGTGTGTGTGTGTGTGTGTGTGTGTGTGTGTGTGTGTGTGTGTGTGTGTGTGTGTGTGTGTGTGTGTGTGTGTGTGTGTGTGTGTGTGTGTGTGTGTGTGTGTGATGAGAACACCTCTCCAGTGATGAAGTGCTGATCAGGTTTTGAAACGTAGC
Organism: Oncorhynchus gorbuscha; assembly: GCF_021184085.1. Classification (NCBI taxonomy): domain Eukaryota; kingdom Metazoa; phylum Chordata; class Actinopteri; order Salmoniformes; family Salmonidae; genus Oncorhynchus; species Oncorhynchus gorbuscha. The sequence continues at coordinate 81,162,530 of NC_060183.1, read as the reverse complement.
CATTAAAAAAAGGACCAGTACACCAGACTGAGCTCATTGCTTTCTAACCTTTGACCCCGGACCCCCGAGAAGCAACCCTACATACAGTATACAGGGCTCATTCAAGAGTTATAGGGTTAGGGTTTAGCTATTCCCCTATGTATGCATTCATAAAGCCTTTATAACAGCTACATAAGACATAACTGTGTCATAGGTAGTCACAAATATTATGAACAATGGCATAAGCTAACTTTGTCTGCTAATATTTGTCTGCTAATATTTGTCTGCTAATATATTTGTAGCAAGAGTCCGGGGTTACAACTGACCTTGTCTGCGTTGTCTGCAGCCAGTAGGTTGGTAGCCAGGGTCTGCAGTTTGTGCGTGGCCATGTTCTTGAGCGCGGCCAGGCTGCGTCGTGTCATGGCCTGTTTCAGGTTGACCGCAGGGTGGCTTAGAGCGTCCACAGCGGCCGGCACCACCTCATCACACGCATTCAGGATCTCTACAGCCGTGATGCCCATCACGCAACGGTCCAACGCACCTGAGAGAGAGAGAGAGGGGGGGCACGAGCGAGGGGAAAGAGAGAGAGAGGGCGAAGGGAAACGAGAGAGAGGGCGAAGGGGAGCGAGAGAGAGGGCGAGGGGGAGCGAGAGAGAGAGCGAGGGGGAGCGAGAGAGAGGGCGAGGGGGAGCGAGAGAGAGGGCGAGGGGGAGCGAGAGAGAGGGCGAGGGGGAGCGAGAGAGAGGGCGAGGGGGAGCGAGAGAGAGGGCGAGGGGGAGCGAGAGAGAGAGCGAGGGGGAGCGAGAGAGAGAGCGAGGGGGAGCGAGAGAGAGAGCGAGGGGGAGCGAGAGAGAGAGCGAGGGGGAGCGAGAGAGAGAGCGAGGGGGAGCGAGAGAGAGAGCGAGGGGGAGCGAGAGAGAGAGCGAGGGGGAGCGAGAGAGAGAGCGAGGGGGAGCGAGAGAGAGAGCGAGGGGGAGCGAGAGAGAGAGCGAGGGGGAGCGAGAGAGAGAGCGAGGGGGAGCGAGAGAGAGAGCGAGGGGGAGCGAGAGAGAGAGCGAGGGGGAGCGAGAGAGAGAGCGAGGGGGAGCGAGAGAGAGAGCGAGGGGGAGCGAGAGAGAGAGCGAGGGGGAGCGAGAGAGAGAGCGAGGGGGAGCGAGAGAGAGAGCGAGGGGGAGCGAGAGAGAGAGCGAGGGGGAGCGAGAGAGAGAGCGAGGGGGAGCGAGAGAGAGAGCGAGGGGGAGCGAGAGAGAGAGCGAGGGGGAGCGAGAGAGAGAGCGGGGGAGCGAGAGAGAGCGAGGGGGAGCGAGAGAGAGAGCGAGGGGGAGCGAGAGAGAGAGCGAGGGGGAGCGAGAGAGAGAGCGAGGGGGAGCGAGAGAGAGAGCGAGGGGGGAGCGAGAGAGAGAGCGAGGGGGAAGAGAGAGAGAGCGAGGGGGAAGAGAGAGAGAGCGAGGGGGAAGAGAGAGAGAGTGAGGGGGAGAGAGAGAGAGAGAGAGAGAGAGAGCGAGAGAGAAAATCGAGACATTCAGATACCGTTCTGGTTGGGTTCAACAGACTGGGATGATGGCTACTGGGATGATGGCTACTGGGATGATGGCTACTGGGATGATGGCTACTGGGATGATGGCTACTGGGATGATGGCTACTGGGATGATGGCTACTGGGATTAGCATTTTTTTATACCATACATCACCCTGAAAATGTGAAAGTAAAATTGATTCCAACTGTCAACCTGATACAAAGACACTCCCATTTCTTCTCTATTAGGCACCTCTGTGTGTGTGGGTGTGTGAGTGGATAGAGAGGACAGAGAGGAAATAGGGAGGATAGAGAGAGAGAATAGATCGTTTTCTGGTCACTAGGGATATTGGTCACCATCTCCAAGACCAATGCCCTCCTCCGTCAAGCTCTCCTGTAAAGTTCTGCCCAGATACTAAGCTCTCTCCCAACAAAACGTGTTGGAGCTAGCTAGCAGTATTATTGGAGCTAGCCAACAGTAGCATTGCTCACGTCGACCACAGAGAGCGAGATCACACCGTCATCAGGAACAGCATGAGCTTATGTGCAAGGCACAGTGTTATATTCCTCGTATGTGTAGATCAAGGTGAGGAGACAGGTTAAAGATTTTTAGGCCTTGGGAAAATTGAGATATGGACAAGACAAAATATTAAAATGCCTTTGAATGGGGTATAGTAGTAGGTGCCAGCTCAACGGTTTCCTGTTTATATCAAGAACGGTCCGCCACCCAAAGGACATCCAGCCAACTTGACACAACTGTGGGACGCATTGGAGTCAACATGGACCAGCATCCCTGTGGAACGCTTTGGAGTCAACATGGACCAGCATCCCTGTGGGACACATTGGAGTCAACATGGGCCAGCATCCCTGTGGAGAACTTGACACCTTGTAGAGTCCATGCCCCCAATGAATTGAGGCTGTTCTGAGGAAAAATGAGGTGCAACTCAACATTAGGAATTATTATTTTTGGGGGGGGGGTTCTGTTTACCCTTCTCTCCCCAACTTCATGTAAATCCAATTAGTAATTAGTCTTGCCCCATTGCTGAAACTTCCATACAGACTCAGAAGGGGGAAAGCATCCTCTGAAACACGAGGAAGTTGTTTAAATGTATTGAACACTCGGTGTATACTCAGCGGTGTCAGAGAAAGGCCTGAACATTTTTATTATATCGTTCCTCTGTTCTTAACCTGTGAAATCAAACATTTTATAAAAACTTGTAACTCATTAAATGAGTTCACCAATCAGTGTGAATAGAGCAGGTCAGCTAGTTGTTTCCACCAATCAGTGTGGATAGAGCAGGTAAGCTAGTTGTTTCTACCAATCAGTGTGGATCAGGTAAGCTAGTTGTTTCCACCAATCAGTGTGGATAGAGCAGGTCAGCTAGTTGTTTCCACCAATCAGTGTGGATAGAGCAGGTAAGCTAGTTGTTTCCACCAATCAGTGCGGATAGAGCAGGTAAGCTAGTTGTTTCTACCAATCAGTGCGGATAGAGCAGGTAAGCTAGTTGTTTCTACCAATCAGTGCGGATAGAGCAGGTAAGCTAGTTGTTTCTACCAATCAGTGCGGATAGAGCAGGTAAGCTAGTTGTTTCTACCAATCAGTGCGGATAGAGCAGGTAAGCTAGTTGTTTCTACCAATCAGTGTGGATAGAGCAGGTAAGCTAGTTGTTTCCACCAATCAGTGCGGATAGAGCAGGTAAGCTAGTTGTTTCTACCAATCAGTGTGGATAGAGCAGGTAAGCTAGTTGTTTCTACCAATCAGTGTGGATAGAGCAGGTAAGCTAGTTGTTTCTACCAATCAGTGTGGATAGAGCGGGTAAGCTAGTTTACACCAATCAGTGTGGATAGAGCGGGTAAGCTAGTTTACACCAATCAGTGTGGATAGAGCGGGTAAGCTAGTTTACACCAATCAGTGTGGATAGAGCGGGTAAGCTAGTTTACACCAATCAGTGTGGATAGAGCGGGTAAGCTAGTTTACACCAATCAGTGTGGATAGAGCGGGTAAGCTAGTTTACACCAATCAGTGTGGATAGAGCGGGTAAGCTAGTTTACACCAATCAGTGTGGATAGAGCGGGTAAGCTAGTTTACACCAATCAGTGTGGATAGAGCAGGTAAGCTAGTTGTTTCTACCAATCAGTGCGGATAGAGCAGGTAAGCTAGTTGTTTCTACCAATCAGTGCGGATAGAGCAGGTAAGCTAGTTGTTTCTACCAATCAGTGCGGATAGAGCAGGTCAGCTAGTTGTTTCCACCAATCAGTGCGGATAGAGCAGGTAAGCTAGTTGTTTCCACCAATCAGTGCGGATAGAGCAGGTAAGCTAGTTGTTTCCACCAATCAGTGCGGATAGAGCAGGTAAGCTAGTTGTTTACGCCAATCAGTGTGGATAGAGCAGGTAAGCTAGTTGTTTCCACCAATCAGTGTGGATAGAGCAATCAGTTGTTTACGGTGTGGATAGAGCAGGTAAGCTAGTTGTTTCCGCCAATCAGTGTGGATAGAGCAGGTAAGCTAGTTGTTTCCACCAATCAGTGCGGATAGAGCAGGTAAGCTAGTTGTTTACGCCAATCAGTGTGGATAGAGCAGGTAAGCTAGTTGTTTACGCCAATCAGTGTGGATAGAGCAGGTAAGCTGGTTGTTTCTACCAATCAGTGTGGATAGAGCGGGTAAGCTAGTTTACACCAATCAGTGTGGATAGAGCGGGTAAGCTAGTTTACACCAATCAGTGTGGATAGAGCAGGTAAGCTAGTTGTTTACATGCGTTATGGACAGACAAGATGCGACTGAAATGACACAATATTCCGGTTTTGTTCCCTGAACCGGTTCCAACCCTTGATTGCAATAAATATCGTCGTGTCGACGCTTAAGTATCAATATAATATAATATTGTGAGGTTCCCTTGGCAATTCCAAGCCCTGCTGGTCTATACTAGTCTCCAACATTCTGCATGTGAAACCAGTACGAATGTATCGGTTGTGATAATGATGCCAGGAGATGTATAATATCATGTTCTAGTCATTGTAAGTGGATTTGACCGATGCTTCATCTTCTCCTTACAGGGAAATTCCACAAACGTTCCAACTTCATATTCATGTTATGTTGGCAACCATGATGTGTTGTTGTGTTGGCAACCATGTTGTGTTGGCAACCATGATGTGTTGTTATGTTAGCAACCATGCTGTGTTGGCAACCATGATGTGTTGTTGTGTTGGCAACCATGATATGTTGTTATGTTAGCAACCATGTTGTGTTGGCAACCATGATGTGTTGTTGTGTTGGCAACCATGCTGTGCTGTCATGTTGGCAACCATGATGTGCTGTCATGTTATGTTGGCAACCATGATGTGCTGTCATGTTATGTTGGCAATCATGCTGTGTTGTCATGTGGTGTTGGCAACCATGCTGTGTTGTCATGTGGTGTTGGCAACCATGCTGTGTTGTCATGTGGTGTTGGCAACCATGCTGTGTTGTCATGTGGTGTTGGCAACCATGCTGTGTTGTCATGTGGTGTTGGCAACCATGCTGTGTTGTCATGTGGTGTTGGCAACCATGCTGTGTTGTCATGTGGTGTTGGCAACCATGCTGTGTTGTCATGTGGTGTTGGCAACCATGCTGTGTTGTCATGTGGTGTTGGCAACCATGCTGTGTTGTCATGTGGTGTTGGCAACCATGCTGTGTTGTCATGTGGTGTTGGCAACCATGCTGTGTTGTCATGTGGTGTTGGCAACCATGCTGTATTGTCATGTGGTGTTGGCAACCATGCTGTGTTGTCATGTGGTGTTGGCAACCATGCTGTGTTGTCATGTGGTGTTGGCAACCATGCTGTGTTGTCATGTGGTGTTGGCAACCATGCTGTGTTGTCATGTGGTGTTGATGTCTTAGGTCTCTCTTCATGTGGTGTTGATGTGTGTTTTGTCCTATATTTTATATTAGATGTATTTATTTCTTTTAATCCCCAGGCAGGAGGCCTTTTGTTAGGCCTTCATTGTAAATAATATTTTTTTCTTAACTGACTTGCCTAGCTAAATCAATTTAAAAAAAAATAGATAACAAAATCTACAGCACCACCTTAAAATCAACATGTGAAAATGTCACGTTTCTATGTGTTGTAGTAATAAAAAAAAGAAGAGGAAGTTGAGTGTTTCCAATGACATCTACCAACTAGTAGGCAATTCATACTCATAATAGGTTAAGACCACTTAATGCACACCAATGATGTCATTGGAAACAGTCCCATCTTTTCTTTTTACTACAAAACATAGAAAACAAAACATTTTCACATATTATGTTGATGTTGGAAGGGTTGCTGGAGATGAATGAATGGTAAAATCTCCCTTTAAGAAAGTGAGTTCTATTCCATTAGAGCTGATGTGTGTGGGGGTGGGAACCCATAAAAGATAAATCATTTATCTCTATGGGAAAAAGCACTGAACAGAGGAGAGAGGAAATGTAGCTGTCCATCAGTAATATAATGACTCTATAAATGGAGAGGCTGTTTCCCTCACTCCTTCAGCTCCTATCAAGTGGTTCCAGACAAACCTCAGGGATCATTACTTAGGCTACCCCTCCGCATGTCTAACACACACACACACAGACCTTACAGCCACGCCCCTTCTGCACCCCAGCCCTGTGAGTCGACGAGGCTTGCTACTGTATGTTCTTCTGTCCTACTCAGCACAACGAGACATAACCAGCTTTAAGAGCAGACATAAACACACTAATGTGCCTTGCTAATGCAGCAATGGGCAGAGAGAGAGAGAGAGAGAGAGAGAGAGAGAGAGAGAGAGACTCCACATTTAGGGAGATGTTTTGTAAGTGCTCGACTCCCCCCCCCCCCCCGCCCCCCCACTTCCTCCTCAGCCATCATCTTAACTTCCATTGCTGTGAGAGGGAGTTTAAAAATCGGTCTAACGTTTTAAGAGAGTGCTGCGTTGCTTTACAAACGCTAAACATGCGGCTTTGTATATAGGGGGCAGGACGGAAGAAAGGAATGCTTCAGACAAGCTATTATTCAACCTGGGAAAGGGTGTGTGTGTGTGTGTGATCTTCACTGAGCAAAAACATGGTGAAGTGAGGGGAAGAACACAAGGTTGAACCCTGGTAGTTTTTTAAGTCGGTCGTCGTCGGGAGGAGGGACAGAAGAGACTCGAGGTCTACTGGGTGACGAGCTTCTTCCTCCTCCCCCTTCTTCCTCACATCGGCACACAGGGTCACACCACTGCTTAGAAATATAATCATATCATATTATGCATTTGGTTTGCTAGATGGCAAGTTGGGAAGTACAAGCGTCTTAGGTTCCAGCAGACACATTCAATGCCCTCCTCAATACCGATTCACGTTCCTTAATGAAAAATAAAAATGACTTCCTGTAATACTGGAGACGCCGGTATGGTACAGAAACAGAATGGACATAAGGACCCTACTGGGTTCTAGTAGTCACCACACAGTGTGTGCATCCCAAATGGAGCCCTATTCCCTATGTAGTTCCCTATGGGCACTGGTAAAAAGTAGGAAACAGGGTGCCCCAGTAGGAAACAGGGTGCCCCAGTAGGAAACAGGGTGCCCCAGTAGGAAACAGGGTGCCCCAGTAGGAACTTAGTAACCTACTACATCTCAATGACTTTGGTTATTAAAACAACTATGCAGACAAGTTTGACTGTTTTTAGATCTGTTGGAAAGATATCAGTTAGTCTGTGTGGATGGTTTGTTCTCTGACAAACTAATGGAAATGTCCAGAGTTCCTCAAGGTTCCGTTTTCAGACCATTATTGTTTTCACTACATAATGCTACCTCTTGGTGATGTCATTCAGAAACACAATGACAACTTTCACTGCTGTGCAGACGACACACAGCTGTAAATTTCGATGAAACATGGTGAAGCTCCAAAATTGCCCTCCCTGGAAGCCTGTGTTTCAGACGTAAAGGAAGTGGATGGCGGCAAATGTTTTACTTTTAAACTCGGACAAAACAGAGATGCTAGTTCTAGGTCCCAAGAATACAAAGAGATCTCCTGTTTGATCTGACAATGAATCTCAATTGGTTGTAGTCATTTCAAATAAAACTTTAAGGACCTTGGCATTACTCTGGACCTTGATCCCTCTTTTGACGAACATATCAGGACTGTTTCAAGGACAGCTTTCCCCCCCCCCCCCCATTTATGTAATATTGCAAAAATCAGAAACTTTGTCCAAAAATGCAGAAAAATGAATCCATGCTTTTGTCACTTCTAGGTTAGACTACTGCAATGCTCTACTTTCCGGCTACCCGGATAAAGCACTAAATAAACTTCAGTTAGGATTCTAGCAGCCGTATTTAGCACAGACGAGAATCCCAAAAATTGTATCATGTTACTCCAGTGCTAGCCTCTCTACACTGGCTTCCTGTCAAGGCAAGGGCTGATTTCAAGGCTTTACTGCTAACCGAAAAAGCATTACATAGGCTTGCTCCTACCTATCTTTCTGATTTGGTCCTGCTGTACATACCTACACGTACGCTACGGTCACAAGACGTAGGCCTCCTAATTGTTCCTAGAATTTCTAAGCAAACAGCTGGAGGCAGGGCTTTCTCCTATAGAGCTCCATTTTTATGGAACGGTCTGCCTACCCATGTGAGAGAAACTCGGTCTCAACCTTTAAGTCTTTACTGAAGACCCATCTCTTCAGTGGGTCATATGATTGAGTGTAGTCTGGCCCAGGAGTGTGAAGGTGAACGGAAAGGCTCTGGAGCAACGAACCGCCCTTGTTGTCTCTGCCTGGCCGGTTCCACTCTTTCCACTGGGATTCTCTGCCTCTAACCCTATTACAGGGGCTGAGTCACTGGCTTACTAGGGCTCTTTCATGCCGTCCCTAGGAGGGGTGCATCACTTGAGTGGGTTGAGTCAGTGACGTGGTCTTCCTGTCTGGGTTGGCGCCGCCCCTTGGGTTGTGCAGTGGCAGAGATCTTTGTGGGCTATACTCGGCCTTGACTCAGGATGGTAAGTTGGTGGTTGAAGATGTACCTCTAGTGGTGTGGGGCAAAGTGGGTGGGGTTATATCCTTCCTGTTTGGCCCTGTCATCAGATGGGGCCACAGTGTCTCCTGACCCCTCCTGTCTCAGCCTCCAGTATTTATGCTGCAGTAGTTTGTGTCAGGGGGCAAGGGTCAGTTTGTTATATCTGGAGTACTTCTCCTGTCTTATCCGGTGTCCTGTGTGAATTTAAGTATGCTCTCTCTAATTCTCTCTCTCGGAGGACCTGAGCCCTAGGACCATGCCTCAGGACTACCTGGCATGATGACTCCTTGTTGTCCCCAGTCCACCTGGCCGTGCTGCTGCTCCAGTTTCAACTGTGCTGCCTGTGATTATTATTATTTGACCATGCTGGTCATTTATGAACATTTGAACATCTTGGCCATGTTCTGTTATAATCTCCACCCGGCACAGCCAGAAGAGGACTGGCCACCCCTTATAGCCTGGTTCCTCTCTAGGTTTCTTCCTTGGTTCTTGCCTTTCTAGGGAGTTTTTCCTAGCCACCGTGCTTCTACACCTGCGTTACTTGCTGTTTGGGGTTTTAGGCTGGGTTTCTGTACATCACTTTGAGATATCAGCTGATGTACGAAGGGCTATATAAATACATTTGATTTGATTTATATTTCCTTATATTTATTTCCCTTTCCCAGCTAGCAAATGTAAATACACTGAATGACTAGTGGGTCACTAACATGTTAGTTCCATTATCTACGTTGACTACGAAGTTAACTAATTCGTTAGCGAGGCTGTGTGTAGCAGTTAGCGGTTATGATATGAAGATTTGGCTTGGAAATATTTTTTTAATTTTTTTACATTTACTCCTGAGGTGCTGACCTGTTGCACCCTTGACAACCACTGATTATTATATGACCCTGTTGGTCATCTATGAACATTTGAACATCTTGAAGAACGATCTGGCCATAATGGCCATGTACTCTTATAAATGCAGACAGAGCAAACAAACAAAGTCCCCAGCAAACAAATAGTACAGAGTTGAAGAAAAAGCATTTACAAAGTGTAATCAAGCTTGATGTCATGCATTCAGCACCGTTCCATTAGCTACAGAGAATATTGTTGGATTACAAACAGATATTTCATTACAGAAGTTCTACCAGAGTGTAGAGGTGGCAGGGTAGCCTAGTGGTTAGAGTGTAGAGGTGCCAGGGTAGCCTAGTGGTTAGAGTGTAGAGGCGGCAGGGTAGCCTAGTGGTTAGAGTGTAGAGGTGGCAGGGTAGCCTAGTGGTTAGAGGCGGCAGGGTGCCTAGTGGTTAGAGTGGCAGGGTAGCCTAGTGGTTAGAGTGAGGCGGCAGGGTAGAGTGGTTAGGCAGGGTAGCCTAGTGGTTAGAGTGTAGAGGTGGCAGGGTAGCCTAGTGGTTAGAGTGTAGAGGCGGCAGGGTAGCCTAGTGGTTAGAGTGTAGAGGCGGCAGGGTAGCCTAGTGGTTAGAGTGTAGAGGCGGCAGGGTAGCCTAGTGGTTAGAGTGTAGAGGCGGCAGGGTAGCCTAGTGGTTAGAGTGTAGAGGCGGCAGGGTAGCCTAGTGGTTAGAGCGTTGGACTAGTAACCGGAAGGTTGCAAGTTCAAATCCCTGAGCTGACAAGGTACAAATATGTCATTCTGCCCCTGAACAGACAGTTAACCCACTGTTCCTAGGCAGTCATTGAAAATAAGAATTTGTTCTTAACTGAGTTGCCTAGTTAAATAAAGGTTCAAGACAAAAAATAAGAAAATAGACACCAACAAAACTCACATTAATCATGTTTACAATGAAATAAACCCTCTGACATGTAACACATCATTCTATTATAATAGTGTGTGTGTGTGTGTGTGTGTGTGTGTGTGTGTGTGTGTGTGTGTGTGTGTGTGTGTGTGTGTGTGTGTGTGTGTGTGTGTGTGTGTGTGTGTGTGTGTGTGTGTGTGTGTCTCTCTCACCTGTGTCCATCTGCCACACATACACTGAGCCATCAGAGCAGCCCACCACCAGGTAGTCATCACAGGGCCGCCACTTGATGGCCTGGATGGGGAAGAGGTGTCGAGACGCCAGCATGATGCACTTCCTCTCCCGCAGGCTGAGCAGACCCACGGAGTGGTCACTGGCCACAGAGCACACACAGTGCTGAACACGATTCTGTCGGGGGGCCAGAGAGAAGAGAGAGAGCAAATTATCAAGATCCAGAAAAAAGCTGTTCAATTCTACAACCACCTAAAAGAAAGTGATTCCCAAACCTCTCATAACAACGACATTTCCTACAGAGAGATGAACCTGGAGAAGAGTCCCCTAAGCAAGCTGGTCCTGTCGCTCTGTTCAAACACAAAGACACCCTACAGAGAGATGAACCTGGAGAAGAGTCCCCTAAGCAAGCTGGTCCTGTCGCTCTGTTCAAACACAAAGACACCCTACAGAGAGATGAACCTGGAGAGGAGTCCCCTAAGGAAGCTGGTCCTGGGGCTCTGTTCACAAACACACCCTACAGAGAGATGAACCTGGAGAAGAGTCCCCTAAGCAAGCTGGTCCTGGGGCTCTGTTCACAAACACAAACACACCCTACAGAGAGATGAACCTGGAGAAGAGTCCCCTAAGCAAGCTGGTCCTGTCGCTCTGTTCAAACACAAAGACACCCTACAGAGAGATGAACCTGGAGAGGAGTCCCCTAAGGAAGCTGGTCCTGGGGCTCTGTTCACAAACACACCCTACAGAGAGATGAACCTGGAGAAGAGTCCCCTAAGCAAGCTGGTCCTGTCGCTCTGTTCAATCACAAAGACACCCCACAGAGCACCGGGACAGCAACAGCAACACAATTAGACCAAACCAAATCATGAGAAAACAAAAATAATTATTTCGCACATTGGAAAAAACAGAGCAAACTAGAATGCTATTTTGCCCGACACAGAGAGTACACAGCGGCAGGATACCTGACCTCTGTGGCTGACCCAAAATTAAGGAATAATAATAATAATAATAATAATAATATATGCCATTTAGCAGACACTTTTATCCAAAGCGACTTACAGTCATGTGTGCATACATTCTACGTATGGGTGGTCCCGGGGATCGAACCCACTACCCTGGCGTTACAAGCGCCATGCTCTACCAACTGAGCTACAGAAGGACCACACAGGAAAGCTTTGACTATGTACAGACTCAGTGAGTATAGCCTTGCTATTGAGAAAGGTCACTGTAGGCAGACATGGCTCTCAAGAGTGTGCACACTGCCCACAAAATGAGGTGGAAACTGAGCTGCATTATATACAACATTGTATATAGACAGACATATGACATTTGTAATGTCTTTATTCTTTTGGAACTTCTGTGAGTGTAATGTTTACTGTTCATTTTTATTGGTTCATTTAATTTTGGTTTATTATCTATTCCACTTGCTTAGGCAATGTTAACATATGTTTCCCATGCCAATAAAGCACATTGAATTGAATTGAGAGAGAGAGAGAGAGAGAAGAGAGTTACAGAGTGGTCACACAGCTGAACCAAAGGCTGTTGGGGGCAGAGAGGTGTCGGACAGTCATCAGGCCCAGACCAGAGAGGTGTCGGACAGTCATCAGGCCCAGACCAGAGAGGTGTCGGACAGTCATCAGGCCCAGACCAGAGAGGTGTCAGACAGTCATCAGGCCCAGACCAGAGAGGTGTCGGACAGTCATCAGGCCCAGACCAGAGAGGTGTCGGACAGTCATCAGGCCCAGACCAGAGAGGTGTCGGACAGTCATCAGGCCCAGACCAGAGAGGTGTCGGACAGTCATCAGGAACAGACCAGAGAGGTGTCGGACAGTCATCAGGCCCAGACCAGAGAGGTGTCGGACAGTCATCAGGCCCAGACCAGAGAGGTGTCGGACAGTCATCAGGCCCAGACCAGAGAGGTGTCGGACAGTCATCAGGAACAGACCAGAGTCAGGTTGTGGTATCAAGGGAAGACAACATTTGTGTAATGTCAAATATGTTGTTTCTTTGTGGAAACAAGAGACGGATAAACACAAACATAATTAAGCTAAAAAAAATACCGAACATAAAAAAAAGGTATTGTTGCAGACGATGGACAAGAACAGCACACGTCATGACCTTTAGAAAGGTTGAATGAATGAATAGGTGAAACACTACTGTCTGACCCTTCAATGGTGTCGATGACAATAGAACGGAACACAAACGCCATCTCCATGGTTACAACAATGAAACGACCTGCTCCATTTAGATTAGTAATGTCATTAACCAATGATCTAAGAGCAAGGCCCTTTTCTCCCCATTTCAACTGGACAGGAGGACCTTTAAATTAACTGACATTTCAGGGTAGTGGAGTTGTTGCCGGGGAGAAAAACATGACAAGGTTTTAATTTTTTCAAGTCAACCGGCAAAAGTTAACTGATGAGCAGGAGGCTCCTCAGGGCCTCCTGAGAGTGAATCACCAGCCACCGCTGCCGTCACACACACAGCTGAGTCAGGAAGAGAGATGGAGCTGCTGTCTGCTTTTGGACACAGACAGACACAGACAGAGAGACAGATCGCCCGCCCGCCCCACAGAGACAGATCGCCCGCCCGCCCCACAGAGACAGATCGCCCGCCCGCCCCACAGAGACAGATCGCCCGCCCGCCCCACAGAGACAGATCGCCCGCCCCACAGAGACAGATCGCCCGCCCGCCCCACAGAGACAGATCGCCCGCCCCACAACACATCTCACACAGTGAAAAACACTGCACTATACAACCTGGCTGGAGGTTAGGACAGCACACAGGGACACACACTCGGACAGGGACACACACTCAGGCACACATACACACTACGGTACAACAGGTGCATGGTACAATGAGAGTAAATATCCCCCCCAAAAAAATAAATATTGATCAAGTCCTCAAGAGGGAAGGAGAGAAGGGAAGAGGGAAGGAGAGGGAGAAACATACCTAGAAACCCCCCTAGCAGACCACCAGAGTCCCCCTAGCAGACCACCAGAGTCCCCCTAGCAGACCACCAGAGTCCCCCTAGCAGACCACCAGAGTCCCCCTAGCAGACCACCAGAGTCCCCCTAGCAGACCACCAGAGTCCCCCTAGCAGACCACCAGAGCCCCCCTAGCAGACCACCAGACCCCTAGCAGACCATCTGTGCCCAAGAACACCAAGGTAACCTGTCTAAATGATTGGCTCACTTCAACACCATCATCCCAGACACCCTGGACCCTGTCCACTTCCTATAATACATGACGTAATCTAAATTGCACTCCACACTGCCCTTTCACACCGTTGTGAGAATGCTGTTCATTGACTACAGCTCAGCGTTCAACACCATAGTGCCCACAAAGCTCATCACGAAGCTAAGGATCCTGGGACTAAACACCTCTCTCTGCAACTGGATCCTGTTACCTACCCCCAGGTAGGTAACACATCCGGCACGCTGATCCTCAACACAGGGGCCCCTCAGGGGTGCTTGCTCAGTAGAGGTCGACCGATTAAATGGAATGGCCGCTTAATTAAGGCCGATTTCAAGTTTTCATAACAATTTTTTACACCTTTATTTAATCTGTATTTAGCAAAATAGTGTTCATTTTTAGACACAACTGAAAACTTTCAGGGTAGGAAATTGGTCTGATGGGAATTTGTGATGTCGTCGGCCAACCCCCTTGCTTGTGGAACGGCAGAAGAGGAAAGCCCCGCCCACTTGTGCCATGTCATAACATATGTCATACCTTGACCTTCTATTGAGATATTCCTTTTGTTTAGTAAATCTGGTGTTAAAAAAAAAAAAGCTTTTTATTTTACCTTTATTTAACTAGGCAAGTCAGTTAAGAACATATTCTTATTTTCAATGACGGTCTAGGAACGGTGGGTTAACTGCCTGTTCAGGGGCAGAACGACAGATTTGTACCTTGTCAGCTCGGGGAATCCAATCTTGCAAACTTACAGTTAACTAGTCCAACTCAATCACGAACCTGCCTCTCTCTCGTTGCAGGAGACGGCCTGTTACGCGAATGCAGTTAGCCAAGGTAAGTTGCTAGCTAGCATTAAACTTATCTTATAAAAAAACAATCAATCATAATCACTAGTTAACTACACATGGTTGATGATATTACTAGATATTATCTAGCGTGTCCTTTGTTGCATATAATCTGACTGAGCATACAAGCATACAGGTATCTGAGTGGTAGGCAGAAGCCAGAGCGTAAACATTCATTCAAACAGCACATTAGTGCGTTTTGCCAGCAGCTCTTCGTTGTCCGTCAAGCATTGCGTCGTTTATGACTTCAAGCATATCAACTCCGAGATGAGGCTGGTGTAACCGAAGTGAAATGGCTGTCTATTTAGCGCGCGCTAATAGCGTTTCAAACGTCACTCGCTCACTCTGAGCCTTGGATTGGTTGTTTCCCTTGCTCTGCATGGGTAACGCTGCTTCGAGGGTGGCCGTTGTTGATGTGTTCCTGGTTCGAGCCCAGGTAGGAGCGGGACGGAAGCTATACTGTTACACTGGTAATACTAAAGTGCCTTCAAAAACATCCAATAGTCAAAGGTTAATGAAATACAAATGGTATAGAGGGAAATAGTCCTATTTATACCTGGGAATATTGTAGACTCATGTTAAAAGGAACCTCCAGCTTTCATATGTTCTCATGTTCTGAGCAAGGAACTGAAACGTTAGCTTTCTTACATGGCACATATTGCGCTTTTACTTTCTTCTCCAACACTTTGTTTTTGCATTATTTAAACCAAATTGAACATGTTTCATTATTTATTTGAGGCTAAATTGATTTTATTGATGTATTAAGTTAAAATAAGTGTGCATTCAGTATTGTTGTAATTGTCATTATTACAAAAAATAAATAAATACATAAATACAAAATTTGGTCGATTAATCTGCTTTTTTGGTCCTCCAATAAATTGGCATTGAAAAATCATAATCAGTCGACCTCTAATGCTTAGTCCCCTCCTGTACTCCCTGTTCACCCACGACTGCGTAGCCAAACACGACTCCAACACCATTATTGAGTTCGCCGACGACAACAGTGGAAGGCCTGATTACCAACAACGATGAGACGGCCTATAGGGGGGAGGTCAGGCCAGAAGAACAACAACCTCTCCGGCGAGACAAAGGAGCTGATTGTGGACTACAGGAAAAGGTGGGCCGAACAGGCTCCTATTAACATCGACAGGGCTGTATCGGAGCGGGTCGAGAGTTTCAAGTTCTTTGATGTCCACATCACCAACGAACTATCATGGTCCAAACACACCAACCCCCTCAGGAGACTGAAAAGATTTGGCACGGGTCCGCAGATCCTCAAAAAGTCTTACAGAATCTTGACTGGCTGCATCCCCGCTTGGTATGGCAACTGCTTGGCATTTGACCACAATCAAAATGGCTACTCGGACTAACTGCAATTATCCATTGTTGCATTAACTCTTTACACACACACACTGCTGCTACTGTCTATCCTGTTGCCTAGTCACTTTACCCACACCTACATGAACATATCTATCTCGATTACTTCCAACCCCGACACACCAACTTGGTACTGGTACTCCCTGTATATAGCCATGTTATTTCCTACTTCCTGTATATAGCCATGTTATTACCTACTCCCTGTATATAGCCATGTTATTACCTACTCCCTGTATATAGCCATGTTATTACCTACTTCCTGTATATAGCCATGTTATTGTCTATTTCCTATATATAGCCATGTTATTTCCTACTTCCTATATATAGCCATGTTATTTCCTACTTCCTGTATATAGCCATGTTATTACCTACTTCCTGTATATAGCCATGTTATTACCTACTTCCTGTATATAGCCATGTTATTACCTACTTCCTGTATATAGCCATGTTATTACCTACTTCCTGTATATAGCCATGTTATTACCTACTTCCTGTATATAGCCATGTTATTACCTACTTCCTGTATATAGCCATGTTATTGTCCATTTCCTATATATAGCCATGTTATTTCCTACTTCCTGTATATAGCCATGTTATTGTCTATTTCCTATATATAGCCATGTTATTACCTACTTCCTGTATATAGCCATGTTATTTCCTACTTCCTGTATATAGCCATGTTATTGTCTATTTCCTATATATAGCCATGTTATTACCTACTTCCTGTATATAGCCATGTTATTGTCTATTTCCTATATATAGCCATGTTATTTCCTACTTCCTGTATATAGCCATGTTATTTCCTACTTCCTGTATATAGCCATGTTGTTAGCCATGTTGTTTCCTACTTCCTGCATATGGCCATGTTATTTTCTACTTCCTGTATAACCCTGTCATTGTCTATTTTATCTTATCTTTAACTCTGCATTGTTTGAAGAGAACCCCGTAAGTAAGCATTTCACTATTAGTCTACACCTGTTGTCTACAAAGTAGAGGGAGAAACGGAGGGAGGGAGGTAGGGAGGGAGAGACGGAGGGAGGGAGGTACGGAGGGAGAGAGGGAGGTAGGGAGGGAGGGAGAGACTGAGGGAGGGAGAGAGGGAGGTAGGGAGGGAGGGAGAGACTGAGGGAGGGAGAGAGGGAGGTAGGGAGGGAGGGAGAGACTGAGGGAGGGAGAGAGGGAGGTAGGGAGGGAGGGAGAGACTGAGGGAGGGAGAGAGGGGAGGTAGGGAGGGAGGGAGAGACTGAGGGAGGGAGAGAGGGAGGGAGGGAGGGAGGGAGAGACGGAGGGAGGGAGGGGGAGAGACGGAGGGAGGGAGGGAGGGAGGGAGGTAGGGAGGGAGGTAGGGAGGTAGGGAGAGACGGAGGGAGGGAGGAGAGGGAGGGAGGGAGGGAGGGAGAGACGGAGGTAGGGAGGGAGGTAGGGAGAGACGGAGGGAGGTAGGGAGGGAGGGAGGGAGGTAGGAGGGGAGGGAGAGGACGAGAGGGAGTGACGGAGGGAGGGAGTGACGGAGGGAGGGAGTGACGGAGGGAGGGAGTGACGGAGGGAGGGAGGACGGAGGGAGGGAGTGACGGAGGGAGGGAGTGACGGAGGGAGGGAGGACGGAGGGAGGGAGTGACGGAGGGAGGGAGTGACGGAGGGAGGGAGGACGGAGGGAGGGAGTGACGGAGGGAGGGAGGACGGAGGGAGGGAGGGAGGGAGGGAGGGAGTGACGGAGGGAGGGAGGGACGGAGGGAGGGAGGGAGGGAGGGAGGGAGGGAGGAGAGAGGAGGGAGGGAGGGAGGAGGGAGGGAGGGAGGGAGGGAGGGAGGGGAGGGACGGAGGAGGAGGGGGACGGAGGGAGGGAGGGAGGACGGAGGGAGGGAGGGAGGGGGAGGAGGGAGGGAGGGAGGACGGAGGGAGGGAGGGAGTGACGGAGGGAGGGAGGGAGTGACGGACGGACGGAGGAGGGAGTGACGGACGGAGGGAGGGAGGGAGGACGGACGGAGGGAGGGAGGAGGACGGACGGAGGGAGGGGGAGTGACGGACGGAGGGAGGGAGGGAGTGACGGACGGAGGGAGGGAGGGAGGGACGGACGGAGGGAGAGGGAGGGAGTGACGGACGGAGGGAGGGAGGGAGGACGGACGGAGGGAGGGAGGAGTGACGGACGGAGGGAGGGAGGGAGTGACGGACGGAGGGAGGGAGGGAGTGACGGACGGAGGGAGGGAGGGAGTGACGGACGGAGGGAGGGAGGAGTGACGGACGGAGGGGAGGGAGGGAGTGACGGACGGAGGGAGGGGAGGGAGTGACGGACGGAGGGAGGGAGGAGGACGGACGGAGGAGGGAGGGAGTGACGGACGGACGGAGGGAGGGAGGACGGACGGACGGAGGGAGGGAGTGACGGACGGACGGAGGGGAGGGACGGACGGACGGAGGGAGGGAGTGACGGACGGACGGAGGGAGGAGGGAGGGACGGACGGAGGGAGGGGAGGAGTGACGGACGGACGGAGGGAGGGAGGAGAGTGACGGACGGACGGAGGGAGGGAGTGACGGACGGAGGGGGGGAGTGACGGACGGAGGGAGGGAGTGACGGACGGAGGGAGGGAGGGAGTGACGGACGGAGGGAGGGAGGGAGTGACGGACGGAGGGAGGGAGGGAGTGACGGACGGAGGAGGGAGGGAGTGACGGACGGAGGGAGGGAGGACGTGACGGACGGAGGGAGGACGGAGGGAGTGACGGACGGAGGGAGGAGGGAGGGAGTGACGGACGGAGGGAGGGAGTGACGGACGGAGGGAGGGAGTGACGGACGGAGGGAGGGAGGGAGGAGTGACGGACGGAGGGAGGGAGGGGAGGGAGGACGGACGGACGGAGGGAGGAAGTGACGGACGGAGGGAGGGAGTGACGGACGGAGGGAGTGACGGACGGAGGAGTGACGGACGGAGGGAGTGACGGACGGAGGGAGGAGTGACGGACGGAGGGAGGACGGACGGAGGGAGGGAGTGACGGACGGAGGGAGGGAGTGACGGACGGAGGGAGGGAGTGACGGACGGAGGGAGGGAGTGACGGACGGAGGGAGGGAGTGACGGACGGAGGGAGGGAGTGACGGACGGAGGGAGGGAGTGACGGACGGAGGAGGGAGAGGGAGGACGGAGGAGGGAGGGAGAGACGGAGGGAGGGAGGGAGGGAGGGAGACGGAGGGAGGGAGAGACGGAGGGAGGGAGGGAGGGAGAGAACGGAGGGAGGGAGAGACGGAGGGAGGGAGGAGAGACGGAGGGAGGGGAGAGAGAGGGAGAGGGAGGGAGGAGACGGAGGGAGGGAGAGACGGAGGGAGGGAGAGACGGAGGGAGGGAGAGACGGAGGGAGGGAGAGACGGAGGGAGGGAGAGACGGAGGGAGGGAGAGACGGAGGGAGGGAGAGACGGAGGGAGGGAGAGACGGAGGGAGGGAGACGGAGGGAGGGAGAGACGGAGGGAGGGAGAGACGGAGGGAGGGAGAGACGGAGGGAGGGAGAGACGGAGGGAGGGAGAGACGGAGGGAGGGAGAGACGGAGGGAGGGAGAGACGGAGGGAGGGAGAGAGACAGAGGTAGGGAGGGGGAGAGGAGGGAGGGAGAGAGGGAGGTAGGGAGGGAGAGACAGAGGTAGGGAGGGAGAGACAGAGGTAGGGAGGGAGAGACAGAGGTAGGGAGAGACAGAGGTAGGGAGAGACGGAGGTAGGGAGGTAGGGAGAGACGGAGGGAGGTAGGTAGGGAGAGACGGAGGGAGGTAGGTAGGGAGAGACGGAGGGAGGTAGGTAGGGGGGAGAGACGGAGGGAGGTAGGTAGGGAGGGAGGGAGGGAGGTAGGTAGGGAGGGAGAGAGGGAGGGAGGGAGGGAGGGAGGGACGGAGGGAGGGAGGGAGGGAGGGAGGGAGAGACGGAGGGAGGGAGAGACGGAGGGAGGGAGGTAGGGAGTGAGAGACGGAGGGAGGGAGAGGAACTGAAAGCAGACTAAATGGTGATGAGCGCTGACAGGCAATGTTCTGAGTGTTGATGTAGTGGCATAGGAAACCTTGACCATGAGAGATGAGAGATGAGAGGGGGTGAGGAGGGAAGGAGAGGAGAGAGGGGGATGTTGGGAATACAAGGACACATCACTCTTCATCACAGTCGTCCCTCCTGCCTCCACCGGCTGCTGCCGCAGCTGCAGGGCAATTACCCATCAGGCTAGAGAGCCTGACCGATTTATCGGTGGACCGATATTATCCTTTTACCCACGTATTTGTATCAGCTTTTTCAATCCACCGAACAAGGACCGATGTAAGACGCAGAGAAAACGCTTGAGGAAACTAGCCGTTCTTCATAGAATAGGACATTATTTGTCCTGGAGAGTTAAGTCTGGAGAGCCATCTTGCCTTGGCACTCTACAGCAAGACTGGACACAATCAGCCAACACATCTATACAGCATTGATATATGGGCTGTTATTTGTCAGGGACTGGTCCAAATTCAAGATTCACCACCCACATCTATCCAGCTAACTAGCTGTGTGAGTGTACTTGATGCCATTCACCGCGGGTGAGTGCATTACGGAATCTTTGCGACATAGCTACACTAAACCTTAACCAACTCGAACCTCGCCCCTCGGGCAACTCGAACCTCGGGCAACTCGAACCTCGGGCAACTTGAACCTCGGGTAACTCGAACCTCGCCCCTCGGGTAACTCGAACCTCGCCCCTCGGGTAACTCGAACCTCGCCCCTCGGGTAACTCGAACCTCGCCCCTCGGGTAACTCGAACCTCGCCCCTCGGGTAACTCGAACCTCGCCCCTCGGGTAACTCGAACCTCGCCCCTCGGGTAACTCGAACCTCGCCCCTCGGGTAACTCGAACCTCGCCCCTCGGGTAACTCGAACCTCGCCCCTCGGGTAACTCGAACCTCGCCCCTCGGGTAACTCGAACCTCGCCCCTCGGGTAACTCGAACCTCGCCCCTCGGGTAACTCGAACCTCAATCCTCACCTCAACCCGACCCTCACCTAACTTTAACCCTTACCGTAGCGAAAACACAGCTAAAACACCAATACATTTCAACTACGAGAATTCATCAGCTACAGCCCAACAACAACCCATGAAAACACAGCTAAAACACCAATACATTTCAACTACGAGAATTCATCAGCTACAGCCACTAACACCATTAGTCTTAAATATTATGCGGTGCTTAAATGAATGTTCTTTCCTCAAATGTAAGAAATTCGATTTTTCAGCATGTTAGTAGGCAGTATTAAACACAATCTATAAAGATTTTTTAAATGTTTTTATTTTATTTTTATGTTTTATTACAGCTATAAAATTGGACCTATCGGTAGACACAGTATATTGGTTATCAGTGAAGATTTCCGCTTTAAAATCAGAATCAGATACAACAATCACATATCAGTCGATACTCCACACCTCACCTGGGTTATACTGTATCCAGCTAACACACACCTCACCAGGGGCCTGGGTTATACTGTATTCAGCTAACACACACCTCACCAGGGGCCTGGGTTATACTGTATCCAGCTAACACACACCTCAGCAGGGTTATACTGTATCCAGCTAACACACACCTCAGCAGGGGCCTGGGTTATACTGTATCCAGCTAACACACACCTCAGCAGGGTTATACTGTATCCAGCTAACACACACCTCACCAGGGTTATACTGTATCCAGCTAACACACACCTCAGCAGGGGCCTGGGTTATACTGTATCCAGCTAACACACACCTCAGCAGGGTTATACTGTATCCAGCTAACACACACCTCAGCAGGGGCCTGGGTTATACTGTATCCAGCTAACACACACCTCACCTGGGTTATACTGTATCCAGCTAACACACACCTCACCAGGGTTATACTGTATCCAGCTAACACACACCTCAGCAGGGGCCAGGGTTATACTGTATCCAGCTAACACACACCTCTTCAGGGGCCTGGGTTATACTGTATCCAGCTAACACACACCTCACCAGGGTTATACTGTATCCAGCTAACACACACCTCAGCAGGGGCCTGGGTTATACTGTATCCAGCTAACACACACCTCAGCAGGGGCCTGGGTTATACTGTATCCAGCTAACACACACCTCACCAGGGTTATACTGTATCCAGCTAACACACACCTCACCAGGGTTATACTGTATCCAGCTAACACACACCTCACCAGGGTTATACTGTATCCAGCTAACACACACCTCAGCAGGGGCCTGGGTTATACTGTATCCAGCTAACACACACCTCACCAGGGTTATACTGTATCCAGCTAACACACACCTCACCAGGGTTATACTGTATCCAGCTAACACACACCTCACCAGGGTTATACTGTATCCAGCTAACACACACCTCACCAGGGTTATACTGTATCCAGCTAACACACACCTCACCAGGGTTATACTGTATCCAGCTAACACACACCTCACCAGGGTTATACTGTATCCAGCTAACACACACCTCACCAGGGTTATACTGTATCCAGCTAACACACACCTCACCAGGGTTATACTGTATCCAGCTAACACACACCTCACCAGGGTTATACTGTATCCAGCTAACACACACCTCAGCAGGGTTATACTGTATCCAGCTAACACACACCTCAGCAGGGTTATACTGTATCCAGCTAACACACACCTCAGCAGGGTTATACTGTATCCAGCTAACACACACCTCAGCAGGGTTATACTGTATCCAGCTAACACACACCTCAGCAGGGTTATACTGTATCCAGCTAACACACACCTCACCAGGGTTATACTGTATCCAGCTAACACACACCTCACCAGGGTTATACTGTATCCAGCTAACACACACCTCAGCAGGGTTATACTGTATCCAGCTAACACACACCTCACCAGGGTTATACTGTATCCAGCTAACACACACCTCACCAGGGTTATACTGTATCCAGCTAACACACACCTCACCAGGGTTATACTGTATCCAGCTAACACACACCTCACCAGGGTTATACTGTATCCAGCTAACACACACCTCACCAGGGTTATACTGTATCCAGCTAACACACACCTCACCAGGGTTATACTGTATCCAGCTAACACACACCTCACCAGGGTTATACTGTATCCAGCTAACACACACCTCACCAGGGTTATACTGTATCCAGCTAACACACACCTCACCAGGGTTATACTGTATCCAGCTAACACACACCTCACCAGGGTTATACTGTATCCAGCTAACACACACCTCACCAGGGTTATACTGTATCCAGCTAACACACACCTCACCAGGGTTATACTGTATCCAGCTAACACACACACCTCACCAGGGTTATACTGTATCCAGCTAACACACACACCTCACCAGGGTTATACTGTATCCAGCTAACACACACCTCACCAGGGTTATACTGTATCCAGCTAACACACACCTCACCAGGGTTATACTGTATCCAGCTAACACACACCTCACCAGGGTTATACTGTATCCAGCTAACACACACCTCACCAGGGTTATACTGTATCCAGCTAACACACACCTCACCAGGGTTATACTGTATCCAGCTAACACACACCTCACCAGGGTTATACTGTATCCAGCTAACACACACCTCACCAGGGTTATACTGTATCCAGCTAACACACACCTCACCAGGGTTATACTGTATCCAGCTAACACACACCTCACCAGGGTTATACTGTATCCAGCTAACACACACCTCACCAGGGTTATACTGTATCCAGCTAACACACACCTCACCAGGGTTATACTGTATCCAGCTAACACACACCTCACCAGGGTTATACTGTATCCAGCTAACACACACCTCACCAGGGTTATACTGTATCCAGCTAACACACACCTCAGCAGGGTTATACTGTATCCAGCTAACACACACCTCACCAGGGTTATACTGTATCCAGCTAACACACACCTCACCAGGGTTATACTGTATCCAGCTAACACACACCTCAGCAGGGTTATACTGTATCCAGCTAACACACACCTCAGCAGGGGCCTGGGTTATACTGTATCCAGCTAACACACACCTCACCAGGGTTATACTGTATCCAGCTAACACACACCTCACCAGGGTTATACTGTATCCAGCTAACACACACCTCACCAGGGTTATACTGTATCCAGCTAACACACACCTCACCAGGGTTATACTGTATCCAGCTAACACACACCTCACCAGGGTTATACTGTATCCAGCTAACACACACCTCACCAGGGTTATACTGTATCCAGCTAACACACACCTCACCAGGGTTATACTGTATCCAGCTAACACACACCTCACCAGGGTTATACTGTATCCAGCTAACACACACCTCACCAGGGTTATACTGTATCCAGCTAACACACACCTCACCAGGGTTATACTGTATCCAGCTAACACACACCTCACCAGGGTTATACTGTATCCAGCTAACACACACCTCACCAGGGTTATACTGTATCCAGCTAACACACACCTCACCAGGGTTATACTGTATCCAGCTAACACACACCTCACCAGGGTTATACTGTATCCAGCTAACACACACCTCACCAGGGTTATACTGTATCCAGCTAACACACACCTCACCAGTAACTATACTGTATCCAGCTAACACACACCTCACCAGGGTTATACTGTATCCAGCTAACACACACCTCACCAGGGTTATACTGTATCCAGCTAACACACACCTCAGCAGGGTTATACTGTATCCAGCTAACACACACCTCAGCGGGGGCCTGGGTTATACTGTATCCAGCTAACACACACCTCAGCAGGGGCCTGGGGTTATACTGTATCCAGCTAACACACACCTCAGCAGGGGTATCCAGCTAACACACACCTCACCAGGGTTATACTGTATCCAGCTAACACACACCTCAGCAGGGGCCTGGGTTATACTGTATCCAGCTAACACACACCTCAGCAGGGGCCTGGGTTATACTGTATCCAGCTAACACACACCTCAGCAGGGGCCTGGGTTATACTGTATCCAGCTAACACACACCTCACCAGGGGCCTGGGTTATACTGTATCCAGCTAACACACACCTCAGCAGGGGCCTGGGTTATACTGTATCCAGCTAACACACACCTCACCACATCCAGCTTGCACACGTCAAGGCCATTGTACTGTAAAGGACTAGAGTCTGTATCCAGGGCTAAGAGCAGGGATAGACAGACAGTGGGAAGTGTATGGGTGAAATACAGAGAGCCTTGAACAACGCAGGAGAAGACTGCTGCTCAGGGTCATGTTTATCAACCAATCAGCTTGGATGTTGGATGAACTCAGGAGGACGAGGAGGGGAGCCAGATACTGTATCCAGGTAACTCCCCAACAGGGACTATGGATCCCTCCAACCCACCAGCCTTATACGCTCCAGCTCTCTCTCTCTCACGTTATCAATTAAATGTCCCGCTCCTTGGTATCTGTATCGTGCTTTAAAGCAGCTGCATAACTGAACAGGTCATTAAGAGCAGAAGAGACACCTTTACTTACAGTGTGGACCAGTCTCATGTAATGGACACCAAGTTGGTGCCTGTCATTCAGACAGACACAGACAGGACAGAAGGAGAACAACAAGGCTGCTGAGGGTGAAGGTAGATGGATGGAGGCTGTGTGTCTGTGCGTGTTTGCGCCTCAGAGTGTGTGTGTGCGTGCGTGTGCGTGTGTGTGCGTCAGCAGGGGCCTGGCGTTATACTGTGCGTGCGTCACCAGGGGCCTGGGTGCTGTATCCAGCTAACACACACCTCAGCAGGGGCCTGGGTTATACTGTATCCAGCTAACACACACCTCACCACATCCAGCTTGCACACGTCAAGGCCATTGTACTGTAAAGGACTAGAGTCTGTATCCAGGGCTAAGAGCAGGGATAGACAGACAGTGGGAAGTGTATGGGTGAAATACAGAGAGCCTTGAACAACGCAGGAGAAGACTGCTGCTCAGGGTCATGTTTATCAACCAATCAGCTTGGATGTTGGATGAACTCAGGAGGACGAGGAGGAGGAGCCAGACCGGCACAGGTAACTCCCCAACAGGGACTATGGATCCCTCCAACCCGCCAGCCTCGCTCGCTGTCTCTCTCTCTCACGTTATCAATTAAATGTCCCGCTCCTTGAGTATCGACGTGCTTTAAAGCAGCTGCATAACTGAACAGGTCATTAAGAGCAGAAGAGACACCTTTACTTACAGTGTGGACCAGTCTCATGTAATGGACACCAAGTTGGTGCCTGTCATTCAGACAGACACAGACAGGACAGAAGGAGAACAACAAGGCTGCTGAGGGTGAAGGTAGATGGATGGAGGCTGTGTGTCTGTGCGTGTTTGCGCGAGTGTGTCTGTGCGTGTTTGCGCGAGTGTGTGTGTGCGTGCGTGTTTGCGCGTGCGCGAGTGTGTGTGCGCGCGTGCGCAGCGCGCGTGCGTGCGCGTGTGCGCGCGAGTGTGTGCGCGCGTGCGCGAGTGTGTGCGTGCGTGCGCGAGTGTGTGCGTGCGTGCGCGAGTGTGTGCGTGCGTGCGCGAGTGTGTGCGTGCGTGCGCGAGTGTGTGCGTGCGTGCGCGAGTGTGTGCGTGCGTGCGCGAGTGCGTGCGTGCGTGCGCGAGTGCGTGCGTGCGTGCGCGAGTGTGTGCGTGCGTGCGTGCGCGAGTGTGTGCGTGCGTGCGCGAGTGTGTGCGTGCGTGCGCGAGTGTGTGCGTGCGTGCGCGAGTGTGTGCGAGCGTGCGCGAGTGTGCGCGAGTGTGCGCGTGCGTGCGCGAGTGTGTGCGTGCGTGCGCGTGTGCGTGCGCGTGTGCGTGCGAGCGCGTGTGTGCGTGCGTGCGAGAGTGTGTGCGTGCGTGCGTGCGTGCGCGAGTGCTTGCGCGCACACGCGTCAGGCCTCTCCACTTTTGTTACGAAGAAGCAGGAGGCATCATTGAGTGAGATCAGAGGGCAGGACTAGAATCAGAGGGCAGGACTAGAATCAGAGGGCAGGACTAGAATCAGAGGGCAGGACTAGAATCAGAGGGCAGGACTAGAATCAGAGGGCAGGACTAGAATCAGCGATCACTCTGAGGCCTCACCTCTCTATGCTGGAAAATCCACTGGTCTTTGTTTTATAAATCATTGAAAAAAAGGGATTTTTTTTTATTTTTACCATATTTTCATAACAGTCCCACCCACAAGAAAATAGACTGATGAAAGAGTGAGGGCTGGGGAGGCGACATCAAAAACAAATTCCCTTCACTTCTACACGTGTGAACAGTACTCACGCTGCAGTTCTCAGGCGGGACCAGGATCTGTGTGATCTCTCCCCCGTGGACGCAGAACACGTGCTTCATCTCCCCAGTGAAGATGTCCCAGACGATGACGCTGAAGTCCACACCGCCGGAGACCAGGGAGCGCTGGTCGTAGCGAGGGGACACCTGGTGGGGGTACAGCAGGCACGTCACTTTGTTACGGTGACCCCGCAGGGTGCGGTGAGGGGGCCAGCCTGGGAACGAGAGAAGACTTTTTTGTAATGTTGTACATGCTCTTATCCAGAGATCCAATCTGTGGTAAAACAATCACCCCCCCCCCCCCATCTAATACTGTAGACCCTGATGAAACAAACCTTAGAAATCACAAGATATATATATGGGCTGCAGGATACGACTACGGGCTATTGATTATTTGAGAAAGTAGCAAATAAAATATATTGCGCTCCGTTCCTCGCCTCAGGCTGCACAAACTGTTCTCTCAGCAAGTGATCATATTTTCACCCATCAATCAGACTATTCTCAATTGAATCTAGTCTTAGCGAATATGTAAAAATGAGTTTTGATTTGAGAATGGCCCATTATTAACAGGCAGGAACAAGGGGAGAGGAAGGAACCCCTGTTAGGTGTATACACTGGAATAGAGAATGGAGACCACTTCCCCTCGGGGAACGTTTTATAATTCATTGGGTAGGTTTACTCTGGTCATTTTGTCTGCGCGACAAGTGATATTAAACCCAAACTCTGTATGCCATGGACTCTCCAACCGTGTTTCTGCAGCGACCCAGTGAATCGTTTGGGAAACCAAGTTAAATCTGTTTCAGTAAAAATGTCTTTCACAAGAAAACACATTTCATTAAAAACTGTTGATACCTCTCTCTCCACACGCTGGAGAAAGCAGTGAGAGAGGAGATGGAAACGCTCAGTGATCATCTCTATTTAAAAAAGGAGATGTGTCAGAGTATTAATAACTAACTATGAATATATAAACAATAAAGCCCCTATTACCAGGCTATTCAAATTCAAATTCACTATAATTGTAGGCAAATCATACCATTTAATTTAGGCTAGACCAAATCATACCATTTAATTTAGGCTAGACCAATTGACGCACCAAAGATACCTTAAAACCACTAACACACTTTTCCGCCAGCTGTTCACTATGTACTGTATAAGGTCACAATCATTATTTTTAAAATCAGGATTTTTTTTTGGGGGGGGGAGCTTGGCCTCATATATATATATATATATATATATATAGGTCTATGTTTATGCATAAACTCATCGCCTTAGAAAGCACTGTCCATTTCATTGTGTTTGGTTTCGAAACCACCACCACCGCAAACCCAAGTTTTCACACTCAGTTTCAACCACAGTGAGGTGACTTAAAAATGCACACTGTTTGATGTGATTACTGAATGCATTTGCATTCGAAAATAGAGCCCTGAGTACCAGACCATTAGGACCTGATGGAGGGACAATAGAGCCCTGAGTACCAGACCATTAGGACCTGATGGAGGGACAATAGAGCCCTGAGTACCAGGCCATTAGGACCTGATGGAGGGACAATAGAGCCCTGAGTACCAGGCCATTAGGACCTGATGGAGGGACAATAGAGCCCTGAGTACCAGACCATTAGGACCTGATGGAGGGACAATAGAGCCCTGAGTACCAGACCATTAGGACCTGATGGAGGGACAATAGAGCCATTAGGACCTGATGGAGGGACAATAGAGCCCTGGGTACCAGACCATTAGGACCTGATGGAGGGACAATAGAGCCCTGAGTACCAGACCATTAGGACCTGATGGAGGGACAATAGAGCCCTGAGTACCAGACCATTAGGACCTGATGGAGGGACAATAGAGCCCTGAGTACCAGACCATTAGGACCTGATGGAGGGACAATAGAGCCCTGGGAGGGACAATAGAGCCCTGAGTACCTGATGGACAATAGAGCCCTGAGTTTAGGACCTGATGGAGGGACAATAGAGCCCTGGGTACCAGACCATTAGGACCTGATGGAGGGACAATAGAGCCCTGAGTACCAGACCATTAGGACCTGATGGAGGGACAATAGAGCCCTGAGTACCAGGCCATTAGGACCTGATGGAGGGACAATAGAGCCCTGAGTACCAGACCATTAGGACCTGATGGAGGGACAATAGAGCCCTAAGTACCAGACCATTAGGACCTGATGGAGGGACAATAGAGCCCTGAGTATCAGACCATTAGGACCTGATGGAGGGACAATAGAGCCCTGAGTACCAGACCATTAGGACCTGATGGAGGGACAATAGAGCCCTGAGTACCAGGCCATTAGGACCTGATGGAGGGACAATAGAGCCCTGAGTACCAGGCCATTAGGACCTGATGGAGGGACAATAGAGCCCTGAGTACCAGGCCATTAGGACCTGATGGAGGGACAATAGAGCCCTAAGTACCAGACCATTAGAACCTGATGGTTGTTTAACAAGCTGGGCACTACGAACACATGTCCAGGGTGATTAAAAGGAGGTTACCATGACTCAACGGTCACGTGGAATTTGTCTGCGGTCATGACTCATGACTGCCGGTGTGGCGGTAATAAAGCCGCCACAACAGTCTTAGGTATCACCTTTGCTTTTTCCCCCTTTCCCACCCCCACTCTCCCCTAACCCCCTGACCTCACCCACACCCTCCCCTGACCCCCTCCACACTCCCCTAACCTCACCCACACCCTCCCCTGACCCCCTCCACACTCTCCCCTGACCCCCTCCACACTCTCCCCTGACCCCCTCCACACTCTCCCCTGACCCCCTCCACACTCTCCCCTGACCCCCTCCACACTCTCCCCTGACCCCCTCCACACTCTCCCCTGACCCCCTCCACACACCCACACCCGGCCCTCACCCACACTCGGCCCTCACCCACACTCGGCCCTCACCCACACTCGGCCCTCACCCACACTCGGCCCTCACCCACACTCCCCTCCCTCACCCACACTCCCCCCTCACCCACACTCCCCCTCCCTCACCTCTCCGCAGCATGTGTTCTCCCTGCAGCAGCTGTACGATGGCGGTCTGTGTGGCGGGGACCAGGATGATGCTTCCGTCCTCTCTGCCACACACCAGCCTGCCCTGGGAGGGGATGTAGACGCTGGCCGTCACCTTGATGGGCTCCTCCGACCCGGCCGTCACACCCAGCTGGTCTATGATGCCCGCCGACAGGGGAGCCAGCTTGTCAAAGGCCTCCTGGAGGGAGATGGTGGAGGACACTTGGAGCTCTGAGGGACAGGGGAAGTAGATAACAACAGTATTAACTACGTACAGACCCAAAACAGACACATCTATCCAACCTGACTTACACCAGACAAGGGCCATTGCTTAGTGGCATTGCATCGTCATGAAGATGAATCATGAGGAATGTACTTCACATGCACTGGAAGGATTTCACTGGTTTTTGCCAGCTGATGGCATAAAGGCCATCTAATTCTCACCCACAGCATCAATACAGACTTGGGACACTTACGCCACCTAGTGGACTAAATGATACCTGCTGCGGTGGAGAGGGGCTGCAGGGGCGAGGTGTCTGGGATGCTCCAGAGGGTGAGGCGTCCGGCTGAATCTCCCTGGACCAGCAGCTTGTGGAAGGGCTCCCGACGGCCGTAGAAGAACCGTGTCACCGGGGGACAGATGAGGAGCTGGAACACGGAACACGGAACACAGAACGTTAGAAGATGAAAATAGTGTTCTAGAATGTGAACACTTGTATTTTGTCTGTATATCTCTGCGTTCAGGGCCATGTCTACGGCAGGAAATTACTGTCTCTGGCAAAGGACAGTACCATGTGACATACATACAGGAGACACCTATACCATCCTATATCCATGCCAAAACCATTATTTGCGCTGTGATAAATGGTCTAATCTTAACGATAACAACTACAGGGATTGTATTGAAGGATAGTATAAATGGTGAGAATGAAAGCAGGACAGCATAACTGTAGTCTTGTTGTACCATGGATCTAAAAACACCAGAATATTATATTCTGCTCTGTACAAGAAGGGGAAGTCGGCCTTGCAGGGGACATGATCTCATGCCATGGGAGCATTGGGATGTGCTGTTATTAACGTTCAGCACTAGAAAACACCACTGTGATATAAAGAGGATGCCAAGCTGGAGGAACTGACCACTTACTCAACTACCAACAGGGTTACCTACAGTACAACACATGCATTGATTGCCCCCCTCTCCCATACTAAAATATCCCCTAACTCAGTTCTCTGGACAGCAAAGCACTGAATCATCAGGATTACAAACCAGCTAGCTAGACAAGATGCTAAGCAGCTAGCTAGACAAGATGCTAAGCAGCTAGCTAGACAAGATGCTAAGCAGCTAGCTAGACAAGATGCTAAGCAGCTAGCTAGACAAGATGCTAAGCAGCTAGCTAGACACAATAGTTTGTTGAGGCAAAACACTGTTGCCTTGAACAACATATGAGACTTGGGATCTGTTAGTATTTGTCGACCTAACAGATCTAGCAGGACTGAATATCCATAGTTATGCAGGACTGAATATCCATAGTTATGCAGGACTGAATATCCATAGTTATGCAGGACTGAATATCCATAGTTATGCAGGACTGAATATCCATAGTTATGCAGGACTGAATATCCATAGTTATGCAGGACTGAATATCCATAGTTATGCAGGACTGAATATCCATAGTTATGCAGGACTGAATATCCATAGTTATGCAGGACTGAATATCCATAGTTATGCAGGACTGAATATCCATAGTTATGCAGGACTGAATATCCATAGTTATGCAGGACTGAATATCCATAGTTATGCAGGACTGAATATCCATAGTTATGCAGGACTGAATATCCATAGTTATGCAGGACTGAATATCCATAGTTATGCAGGACTGAATATCCATAGTTATGCAGGACTGAATATCCATAGTTATGCAGGACTGAATATCCATAGTTATGCAGGACTGAATATCCATAGTTATGCATGTTGGTTAATGGTCCTTCATTACCTGACCCTTTGCCTAATAAAACGAATTGCACCCTGGTCTAAAGTAGGGCACTACGTAGGGAATAGGGCTCTGGTCAGAAGTAGGGCACTACATACGGAATAGGGTGCCATAGGGCTCTGGTATGTAGTGCACTAGGTAGGGAATAGGGTTCTGGTCAGAAGTAGTGCACTACGTAGGGAATAGGGTTCTGGTCAGAAGTAGGGCACTACGTAGGGAATAGTGTGCCATTTGGGACGTAAACTTTGATCTTTCATTTGACCCATTTACACAGCTATAATTGCGTTCCTGACTGCAGTAGAAAAAAGGCACAGTGGTAACCAACCTAACGACAACCTAACGACCTGGCAACCTGCCCGCTGACCCCATTTCCAGGAAGTCCTAGTTAATGTGATCGTCACGGTAACAGAAAAAGATGGGATGGAACCGGATCCCTGTAATGTCTAATGGAGGAGACACTCTGTGGCCAGGTTGTCAGGTAGTCAGGCACCTAATATGTGGTTGCTAGATGTTGAGGTAGATGCTCAGACTACAGTCTATTTACTTGACACTGTCTGAGAGCCAAAACAAGGTAGTTAAATGAAAGACTTCGTAAAAAAAGAACTAACCTTGAAATTTAAATTTAAATAAAATGTCCATCAGAAGTTGACATGGAAATCAGCGGACTGAACAATAATCTGTACGTTGACAGGCTTATACAGAAGTCAGATCTTAATTTGACCTCGTTCGTCGTTGCCCTCGTTCGTCGCAGGAAGAAAATAATCAACCCTGCAGCAGGAAGGTTTGACTATCAGAAGAATATATTTAGAATGGCCACCAGGTGGCAGCATAAAGCGGTGTTTGTATACCATGCAGTACTAAACTCAGCAAAAAAATAAACATCCCTTTCTTTCAAATATAATTCGTAAAAAAATCAAAATAAGTTCAGACTCTTCATTGTAAAGGGTTTAAAACACTTTCCTATGCTTGTTCAATGAACCATAAACAATTAATGAACATGCACCTGTGGAACGGTCGTTAAGACACGAACAGCTTACAGATGGTAGACAATTAAGGTCACAGTTATGAAAACTTAGGACACTAAAGAGGCCTTTCTACTGACCCTGAAAAAAAAAAAAAAAGAATCAGCTCACCTGCGTGAACGTGCCTTAGGCATCCTGCAAGGAGGCATGAGGACTGCAGGTGTGGCCAGGGCAAGAAATTGCAATGTCCGTACTGTGAGAGGCCTAAGACAGCGCTACAGGGAGACAGGACGGATAGCTGTTCGTCCTCGCAGTGGCAGACCATGTGTAACACCTGCACAGGATCGGTACATCTGAACATCCCACCTGTGGGACAGGTACAGGATGGCAGTAACAACTGTGCGAGTTATACCAGGAACGCACAATCCCTCCATCAGTGCTCAGACTATCCACAATAGGCTGAGAGAGGCTGGACTGAGGGCTTGTAGGCCTGTTGTAAGGCAGGTCCTCACCAGACATCACCGGCAACAACGTCGCCTATGGGCACAAACCCACCGTCGCTGGACCAGACAGGGCTGGCAAAAAGTGCTCTTCACTGACGAGTCTCAGTTTTGTCTCACTAGGGGTTGATGGTCGGATTTGCATTTATCGTCAAAGGTATGAGTGTTACACCGAGGCCTGTACTCTGGATGGGGGTCGATTTGGTGGTGGAGGGTCCATCATGGTCTGGGGCGGTGTGTCACAGTATCATCGGTGTCATTGCAGGCAATCTCAACGCTGTGTGTTACAGGGAAGATCCTCCTCCCTCATGTGGTACCCTTCCTGCAGGCTCATCCTGATATGACCCTCCAGCATGACAATGTTCTGTGTGTGTTTTCCTACAAGACAGGAATGTCAGTGTTCTGCCGTGGCCAGAGAAGAAAGCAGTTCTCAATCCCATTGAGCACATTTGGGACCTGTTGGCTCAAGAGGGTGAGGGCGACGGCCATTCCCCTCAGAAATGTCCGGGAACTTGCAGGTGTCTTGGTGGAAGAGTGGAGTAACATCTCATAGCAAGAACTGGCAAATGTGGTGCAGTCCATGAGGAGGAGATGCACTGCAGTACTTAATGCAGCTGGTGGCCACAATAGATACTGACTGTTACTTTTGATTTAACCCCCCCCCTTTGTTCAGGGACACATTATTCCATTTCTGTTTGTCTCAGTTGTTGAATCTTATTATGTTCATACAAATTTTTACACACACACACGTTACGTTCGCTGAAAATAAACGCAGTTGACAGGACGAGAGGACGTTTTTTTTGTTGCTGAGTTTATATGTAGGCTAAGTGGAGGCTTTGCTTGAGGCTACAGCGTTCTGCTGAATTCTTATGTGGATTATAATAAGCTGACATTTAAGTGGTAGATGTACTTTTTTTCCCCCCATATTATTATGTTGAAGGCAATCAATAGGTAAATAAAGGTATTAAATGATTGGTAACCTCATTGCCTGTGTGGTGCAGTGGTAAAGAGAATGACAGAATCGACTCCGGCCCACTGCTCTTTGATGAAGGTCCATTTTTGAAAAATGTATTCCGTTAGGGGCAGGCAATGGTTTGGGTTTGGCTTTATGCCACATTCAAAACAACTGGGAACTCGGACATAATCCAACATCAGTGAGTTCAAGACAACTGGGGATTGAGCTCCAAATGAGATAAGAAAAAAATAAAAAAGTTCAAAGGTCATCCAACTCGGAATTCCAAGTCGGAAACTCTTTCCAACCTGAAGATCACTGACGTCATTATTTGACCTCGGGTTTCCAGTTGTGATGAACGCACTGAAGTTGGAGATTTGCGAGTTTCCAGTTGTGATGAACGCACTGAAGTTGGAGATTTCCGAGTTTCCAATTGTGATGAACGCACTAAAGTGAGAGATAACCGATTTAAGACTTCCCAGATGATTTGAACGCGGCACTCGTCCTGCTTGTGTAGCCAGCGGACATGAGTTGGTCATGGTCAACTGATGCGGTAATCCCGCCTGCAAACTTCAAAACAAGTGTCTGCCCTTGGCTCAAGATGTTGATTGATACTCTGAACCCCGTGGCAGACCCGGGCGGCAGTAACTCACCAGAACTACCAGCATTACGACCAGGAATACGACTTCCCTAGAGCAGCTCCAGGACACCTACACCACCCGTTGTTACAGGAAGGCCATAAAGATCATCAAGGACATCAACCACCCGAACCACTGCCTGTTCACCCCGCTATCATCCAGAAGGCGAGGTCAGTACAGGTGCATCAAAGCTGGGACCGAGAGACTGAAATCTGAATCTCCTTCCAGAGTTGGAACAGCTTCTATCTCAAGGCCATCAGACTGTTAAATAGCCACCACTAACATTGAGTGGCTGCTGCCATTTGTCATTGACACTGACCCAACTCCAGCCATTTTAATAATGGGAATTGATGGGAAATGATGTAAATATATCACTAGCCACTTTAAACAATGCTACCTTATATAATGTTACTTACCCTACATTATTCATCTCATATGCATATGTATATACTGTACTCTACAACATCGACTGCATCCTTATGTAACACATGTATCACTAGCCACTTTAACTATGCCACTTTGTTTACTTTGTCTACACACTCATCTCATATGTATATACTGTACTCGATACCATCTACTGTATGCTGCTCTGTACCATCACTCATTCATATATCCTTATGTACATGTTCCTTATCCCCTTACACTGTGTATAAGACAGTAGTTTTGGAATTGTTAGTTAGATTACTTGTTGGTTATCACTGCATTGTCGGAACTAGAAGCACAAGCATTTCGCTACACTCGCATTAACATCTGCTAACCATGTGTATGTGACAAATAAAATTTGATTTGATTTGATTTGTTCACTCTCCCAATTGAACTTATTCCAAAAGCCAACCCAAAACATCGCCGTCCAAGGAGAGGCACTCCAGAACCATCCGGTTCGACTTAGGAGGGGGGGACAACACCCACCACGTCAGAGTATATTACTCGCTAATATTCAGTCTTTGCACAATAAAGTAGACGAGCTCAGGACGAGGATCTCCTTCCAGAGTTGATGAGCTTAGAGCTTTCTTTCCAGAGAGACATCAGGGCCTGTAACATACTTTGTTTCACGGAAACATGGCTCTCTTGGGATACTCTGTCAGAGTCAGTAAACCCAGCAGGATTCTCAGTTCATCACGCAGACAGGAGTAAATCTCTCTCCAGGAAGAAGGATGGGGTGTGTTTCATGATTAACAACTCATAGTGTAATTCTAGGAACATACAGGGACCTCAAGTAATTTTGTTCACCCGACCTAGAAAACCTCAATTAAAATAGCAACCATATTACCTCCCAAGAGAACTAACCTAAGTCATCACCACGGTCGTTTACATCACCTCAAGCCGAAACCTTGACGGCCTTAAAAGTTTAAAGCTTCAAGTTCCTCAGCGTACACATCACTGACAAACTGAAATGGTCCAGTCACACAAGACAGTGTAGTGAAGGCACAACAGTGCCTCTTCAACCTTCAGGAGGCTGAAAAAATTCAGCAAAGAACCTCAAACTTTAACAGATGCACAATTGAAGTGCAACAGCAGGGCTCTCCAGAGGGTTGTGCGGTCTTCCCAACGCATCACCGGGGACACACTGCCAGCCCCCCAGGACGCCTAACAACATCCAATGTCACAGGAGAGCAAAAAAGATCATCAAGGAAATTTGGCTTGTCACCAAAAGCACTCACAAGCTTCTACAGATGCACAATCGAGAGCATCCTGGCGGGCTGTATCACCGCCTGGTACGGCAACTGCTCCGCCCTCAACCGTAAGGCTCTCCAGAGGATAGTGAGGTCTGCACAACGCATCACCGGGGGCAAACTACCTGCCCTCCAGGACACCTACACCACCCGTTGTTACAGGAAGGCCATAAAGATCATCAAGGACATCAACCATCCAAGCCACTGCCTGTTCACCCCGCTTCCATCCAGAAGGCGAGGTCAGTACAGGTGTATCAAAGCTGGGACCGAGAGACGAAAAAACAGCTTCCATCTCAAGGCCATCAAGACTGTTGAATAGCCATCACTAGCCGGCTACCACCCAGTTACGCAACCCTTCACCTTAAGAGGCCACTGCGCTTGTGTCACGAATACCACTGCAGGTGGCTCATCTTCCTGCTCGGGTGGCGCTCGGCGGTCGTCGTCGCCGGTCTACTAGCTGCCACCGATCCCTTTTTCCTTTTTGTTTGTTTTTGTCTAATTGTTTTCACCTGTTCCTTGTTGTGGTTTTGAGGTGTTATTTCAGTTTGTTTTGCCCGCTGGTGTTTGTGCGGGCTTGTTACGTTTGGTGATGTGTCGTGTTTGTTTTACATAGACATGGAATCATGGTTTAATAATGTTTACATACCGCTTTACTCATCTCATATATACCTACATTTCTCATCCTAATATTTATATAAACTGCTCAAAAGAAATAAAGGGAACACTAAAATAACACATCCTAGATCTGAATGAATGAAATATTCTTATTAAATACTTTTATTTTTGCTAATTGCCTATAATTTCCACCTGTTGTCTATTCCATTTGCACAACAGCATGTGAAATGTATTGTCAATCAGTGTTGCTTCCTAAGTGGACAGTTTGATTTCACAGAAGTGTGATTGACTTGGAGTTACATTGTGTTGTTTAAGTGTTCCCTTTATTTTTTTGAGAAGTGTACTTAATTCCATTCTTTTTAGATGTGTGTATTGTAAGATATTACTGCACTGTTGGAGCTAGGAACACAAGACCAATACAATTTAATTTGAAGGGAACTGAAAGCTACTGTTCAGATGGTTTAAATGGAATGGTAGTCTGATGATCTATAACCCCTCACATAGCCTCATAATGTTAACTATAACCCTCACATAGCCTCATAATGTTAACTATAACTCCTCACATAGCCTCATAATGTTAACTATAACCCCTCACATAGCCTCATGTTAACTATAACCCCTCACATAGCCTCATAATGTTAATATAACCCCTCACATAGCCTCATAATGTTAATATAACCCCTCACATAGCCTCATGTTAATATAACCCCTCACATAGCCTCATGTTAACTATAACCCCTCACATAGCCTCATGTTAACTATAACCCCTCACATAGCCTCATGTTAACTATAACCCCTCACATAGCCTCATAATGTTAATATAACCCCTCACATAGCCTCAATGTTAATATAACCCTCACATAGCCTCAATGTTAATATAACCTCATAATGTCAATATAACCCCTCACATAGCCTCATAATGTTAATATAACCCCTCACATAGCCTCATAATGTTAATATAACCCCTCACATAGCCTCATGTTAACTATAACCCCTCACATAGCCTCATAATGTTAATATAACCCCTCACATAGCCTCATAATGTTAATATAACCCCTCACATAGCCTCATAATGTTAATATAACCCCTCACATAGCCTCATGTTAACTATAACCCCTCACATAGCCTCATGTTAACTATAACCCCTCACATAGCCTCATAATGTTAACTATAACCCCTCACATAGCCTCATAATGTTAATATAACCCTCACATAGCCTCAATGTTAATATAACCTCTCACATAGCCTCAATGTTAATATAACCTCATAATGTTAACTATAACCCCTCACATAGCCTCATAATGTTAATATAACCTCTCACATAGCCTCATAATGTTAATATAACCTCTCACATAGCCTCATGTTAACTATAACCTCTCACATAGCCTCATGTTAACTATAACCCCTCGCATAGCCTCATCTAAAGTTAACTCCTGCAGAATTAAGCAGTTGTTGCAGTCAAAATTTGACTCGAGAACAAGAGTGGAGAAATATGATTTATTTCAGCACCTTGAGAGAATGACTGCGTGGTCAGGGACTATCTGCAATAGTGCTCTCTTTATCAGCACCGTCAGAGCTGATAGTATTTCAACCACAATAAATATGCATCCAAGCCAAACTGAAATCTTATTAGAAACATGTTGTTTTGACAGCTTTTAGTTCCCTTAAAACCAGTCGAACTTGGAAATGTTCCAGTTTTTGTTGTTGAATTCATGTATTTTTTCCCCCGGTCCCAGAGAAGCAGCATATATCCAATTATAGACAAGTTAACTAACAAATAGCCTACAAAAAAAAATGTAAAAGTGCCACGCCCATCGGGTCACAGAAGCACACACACGAGAACACAGAACACACACACGAGAACACAGAAGAACACACACGAGAACACAGAAGAAGAACACAAAACACACACACGAGAACACAAAACACACACACACGAGAACACACAGAAAACTAATCAAAGATTGATGTGAAAGATGAACTCAATCCAAAAGATTTTAAAATAAAAGGTCAAAGACAAAGGCACTGGAGTGTTGGAGAATGACTAGAGAATAAAGGAGGGGGGGCAACAGACCTAAGAGTGGCTTCCACTCTTCTTCCACTGAGTTTTAGTTTAAATGTAGATGATAAATTGTCTACCTGTTATCAATGTATCAAATGTCATTATCGGTGTATTGATCTGATTTCTAGAGGGAAAGCAGTTTAGGGACTTGACATGCATCTGCCCCAGTGTGAAGACCAAGATGAGAATGATGATTGAGATTTTAGTGAGAGGAGCATGGAATCAGGTGAGTCAGAGTGAGTTGAGAGAACTGGCCAATCAGAAAGACAGCATCGTAGAGGTGCACACGTCACAGGGTCAGTTATCCAATCGCTGTTCAGCTTACTAAATAAACAGGGCTTTGGAGATTTGATTTTGATTGGCTGATATATCATAAACCAAAGCATGCGAGTCAATCGGAATTCAGATCAATGTATTGCAGATCGATTATCAGGCATGTCTCCATCAAGATAATACAGACCAAACACTACATTAGTAACATTTGTGGATACCAATTTGCAAATAGACTCAGCGAAATTACATCGCCCACGAGCAGCACCGCAGATATTGAGATGAGCAAGATGCAAGACTGTACTCTCACACAGTATCTGCGCATGTGTACGGGTTTGCTTCACACCGTTAGTCACGGGACCAAAATAGGGGAGAAGTTGATCCTCGTAGTTGTTGCGGAATTTGCCCCACACCGCTGATTACCTTCTGCAGCTGTGTCATATCGCTGTGTCTACTTTTAATTAACATCAAATATGGTGTTGATCAAATCACTAGTATACTATACACGGGGCACTAAATGTCGTTATCTGTCATTTCCTCATAACATCACGCCAACATACCCCGGTCTGCATGCTTCATCTCTGAACATTGAGTGAATGTGCTGAATCTGTGACTGAGAGCTGAGGGCTCCCCCTGCTGGACAGAGCCAGTGTGTGCCTCTCTCCTGCTATACACTGCAGCACTGAGCTTACTGGTGCCTCTAGAGGCTGCTGGTGGAATAGCAGCTCTGGGGTGTAGAGCTCCAAGTCTACTCCGCTGTCAGGGTGGCACAGCACCACCATGTCTACCCCCTCACCAGACTCCTCAGTCTGAGGAGCACACGCTCTCCGATCGGGGCCAAGGCCCATTGGGGAGGGTAATAAAACAGACAGAGAGCAAAACAATAAGAAAAACAACAGAAAGGCAGACAGGAAATGAATATGTAGACTAAGAAGACTACGTAACATCCTAAATTAAATACAGTACAGAACACTAGCCTGATCCCAGATCTGTTTGTGTCATTCTTGACAACTCCTTGTCACATTTGGCGAGAAAGCAAAAAACAGACTGGCACCCAGGCTAACAGACTGGCACCCAGGCTAACAGACTGGCACCCAGGCTAACAGACAAAACAAAGGACACTCTGTTACCTAGTTAAAGGACTGATACTAGCAGTCCTACTGACTCTTCAACATAAGAGAGCATGTTCCATTAACATAGAGGTGGTGTTGTGCAAAAATGACTTCAAAACAGATCAAATTTCTGTCTTTAAACCAGAAAGCTCTTCAGAGTGAGTGATTGTGTGTGATGGATGGAGAGGAGTAACCTGTTTGTCTGTGCGGTCCGCAATGCTGTACACCAGAGGTGGGATGGAGCCTTCGGCAGTCTTTCCTACATCAGTACGGAAGTGTTCACTGGCAGGCAGGCAGCTTGGAGGGGAGAGGGGAGAGGGGAGAAAGGAACAGAGGTCAGCCCAGTTTAGTTATTTCTCTCACAGCCTACAAATCAACTAAAACTACAACTAATCCACCATCGCAACTGTAAAACACACAAACCTGTAAAACAAACTAAACCTAAAACAGGGAAATCCACCTCAGAATGGTTTCTTACGGATTGGCACGTAGAAGACGAACAGCCTTTCTGACTAGTGGTTTCCCTGCTAAACCCAATCCAAACTACAACTAAAACCGCTAGTCTCAAGTGAAAACCATAGAGGCAAACATTTAAAAAAAGCTTTTCAGAGCCACTTACCAGACGGACACAATCCATAAGAAGAGGAAGTGAAATAAAACTTAGTTTAGACCAGGTATACTCTGACACATAACTCTTAATGTTCAAAGTTTCCACAAACATGAATAAAGTTGAAAATTGTCTCTTGCCTCCTGGGAAACTAGTTCCTTTCCACGCATGTATCATAGCTGACAGCAATACGGTGCATCATCTTTAGGGACCAATCAAAAATCAAGGGTGCGATACATCGACTTCTCTTAAAGTTTTTTTAATTTATTTTTAAAAATAAAAATCGCTTATCCTTTAAAATGAAAAGTTCATAAAAATACCACAATGCATTGTGCTGCTGCCAGCAATGGTTCGGGTTTACGTCCATTTCATCGCACCAGTAAGCATTACTGGAACGCAACTCCATACTGCTGTCGCTTGCTTTTCTCTGCCCTTTTTCCCAACTGTAAACAACGATGATGTCGTGTTAGAGAGTCGACTCCAAAATAATTGATTACTCGAGTCCTTGCGCTTCGACTACCGGCGTCGACTCCCAATTATGTGTGTCGAGAGTCGACTCCACAAGGAATTGACAACTCGACTCCTAAGATTCAGTGTTTTAGGAACAGAGGAGACTGATTAGTTGTCGTACTTCCAGAGAACACATAGACACGCATCTTTCACAGCGAGCTAGCAAGGAACGGAGAGAGAGGGGCACAGTAGTATAAGGCAGGTCAGTCAGGATCAGCACTAGGCCTATCCAGCGCTATTAATAAAAATAATTATCTCGCAACGCATTATCTCGAAATGTCTTAGCTTGCAATGTCTCGCAACTTCAGTAAATCAGGGCCCATCGTCAATTTATAGGATATTCTACAGGCAACAGACCAAAGACTTAACACACACTGGTATCATTAGCGCAGAAAACGATCAGGCGAGCCAGCGACCAGGGAGAAGAGGCAGGCACAAAGAACCGAGTGTAGACTGCATTTGGAAAGTATTCAGACCCTTTGACTTAATCCTTAACTTTGTTACAATTACAGCCTTACTCTAAAATGGATCAATCATCCATCTACACACAATGACACAGCAAAAGCAGGTTTTTAGAAATGTTTGCCAATTTAATAAAAACCCAGAAGTGAAATATCACATTTACGTAAAGTATTCAGACCTTCAGACCCTTTACTCAGTACTTTGTTGAAACACTGTCAGTGATTGCAGCTTGAGTATTCTTGGGTATGAAGCTACAAGCTTGGCACGCCTGTATTTGGAGAGTTTCTCCCATTCTTCTTTGCAGAGCCTCTCAAGCTCTGTCAGGTTGGATGTGGAGTGTCACTGAACAGCTATTTTCAGGTCTCTCCAGAGATGTTCGATCGGTTTCAAGTTCGGGCTCTGGCTGGGCCACTCAAGTACATTCATAGACTTGTCCCGAAGCCACTTCTGCGTTGTCTTAGCTGTGTGCTTAGGGTCGTTGTCCTGTTGGAAGGTGAACCTTCGCCCCCCCAGTCTGAGGTCCTGAGCAGGTTTTCATCAAGGCTCTCTGTGCTTTGCTCCGTTCATCTTTTCCTCGACTAGTCTCTCAGTCCCTGCCGCATGATGCTGCCACCACCATGTAGGGATGGTGCCAGGTTTCCTCCAGGCGTAACGCTTGGCATTCAGGGGAGAGAGTTCAATCTTGGTTTCATCAGACCAGAGAATCTACTTTCTCATGGTCTGAGAGTCCTTTAGTAGCCTTTTGGCAAACTCCAAGCGGGCTGTCATGTGACTTTTACTGCAGCGTGGCTTCTGTCTGGTCACTCTACCATAAAAGGCCTGATTGGTGGAGAGATGGGAGAACCTCCAGAAGGACAACCATCTCCACAGAGGAGGAGCTCTACAGCTCTGTCAGACTGACCATTGGGTTCTGAGCACCTCCCTGACCAAGGCACTTCTCCCCCGATTGCTCAGTTTGGCTGGGTGGCCAGCTCTAGGAAGAGTCTTGGTGGTTCCAAACATCTTCCATTCAACAATGGAGGCCAATGTGTTCTTGGGGACCTTCAATACTGCAGATATTTTTTGGTACCCATCCCCAGATATGGCTCTGTCTGGATCTATAGACAATTCCTTCAACCTCATGGCTTGTTTTTCCCTTCTCTGACATGTACTGTCAACTGTGGGACCTTTTATATAGACAGGTGTGTTTCTTTCCCAAAATAATCATGTCCAAACTATTGAATTTACCACCAGGTGGACTCAAAATCGAGTTGTTGAAACATCTCAAGGATCATCAATGGAAACAGGATGCACCCGATCTCAACTTCAAGTCTCATAGCAAAGGGTCTGAATACTTAACTCCACCGTTCAAAGGTTTAGGGTCACTTAGAAATTCTTGTTTTTGAAAGAAAAGCAAAAAAATGTGTCCATTAAAATATCAAATTTATCAGAAATATAGTGTAGACATTGTTAATGTTGTAAATGACTATTGTAGCTGGAAAAGGCAGACTCTTATGGAATATCTACATAGGTGTAGATTCC
The DNA here is from genome assembly GCF_021184085.1 of Oncorhynchus gorbuscha. NCBI lineage: Eukaryota > Metazoa > Chordata > Actinopteri > Salmoniformes > Salmonidae > Oncorhynchus > Oncorhynchus gorbuscha. Next base: position 81,118,572 of record NC_060183.1, on the reverse strand, counting down.
CATTATCAGCAGCCATCACTCCTGTGTTCCAATGGCACATTGTGTTAGCCGAACCAAGTTTATAATTTTAAAATTATTATTATAAAAAGGCTAATTGATCATTAGAAAACCATTTTGCAATTATGTTAGCACAGCTGACAACTGCTGCTGTCCTGATTAAAGATTAAATAAAAACTGGCCTTCTTTAGACTAGTTGAGTATCTGGAGCATCAGCATTTGTGGGTTCGATTACAGGCTCAAAATGGCCAGAGACAAACTTGTCAGTCTATACTTGTTCTGGGAAATAAAACTATTCCATGTGAGAAATTGCCAAGAAACTGAAGATCTCGTACAACGCTCCCTTCACAGAACAGCGCAAACCAGCTCTAATCAGAATTGAAAGAGTGGGAGGCCCCGGTGCACAACTGAGCAAGAGGACAAGTACATTAGAGTGACGAGTTTGAGAAACAGACGACTGATAAATTTCATGTTATTTTAAAAAGGACAAAAAAAGAATTGCTTATCTTTCAAAAACAAGGACATTTCTAAATGACCACAAACTTTTGAATGATAGTGTAGGTATTTGTTGCTGTTTAAAAAAAAAAAATTTTTTTAACTGTCCTCGCTTTGTCATTATGGGTACATTGATGACCAAAAAAATCTAATAAAGTATTTGATCCATTTTAAAATAAGGCTGTAATGGAACAAAATGTGGAGAAAATCAAGGGGTCTGAATACTTCCTGAAGGCGTTGTATGTCTTAGTAAACTGTATCTCAAACGCAAATTCACCAAATGATTCTAGTTTGAACCTCCCTGGTTTTATTTACATTACACAAATTTCCACAGGCCTTTAGCCCGTTGTCTAGTGAGGATATAACATGGAAAATCATGTGTGATAATTGCATTGTGCATTTAAAAAATAATCATTACTGACCTTCATTCATAGTTGTCAGGTGATTCGAAGTAGAAGGGTACAACGAGTATAACAGACACCATAACAGACACCATAACAGACACCAAACAGACACCATAACAGACACCATAACATAACAGACACCATAACATAACAGACACCATAACATAACAGACACCATAACAGACTAACAGACACACTGTAACAGACTAACAGACACACTGTAACAGACTAACAGACACACTGTAACAGACTAACAGACACACTGTAACAGACTAACAGACACCGTAACAGACTAACAGACTAACAGACACCATAACAGACTAACGGACACCATAACAGACTAACGGACACCATAACAGACTAACGGACACCATAACAGACTAACGGACACCATAACAGACTAACGGACACCATAACAGACACCATAACAGACACCATAACAGACACCATAACAGACACCATAACAGACTAACGGACACCATAACAGACACCATAACAGACACCATAACAGACACCATAACAGACACCATAACAGACACCATAACACACGTCTCCTATACAGGTGATGTTGGTCCTCACCTGGCGGGGAGCTTGTAGATGTAGGAGCATCCGTCCTCGGTCCAGATGATGATCTTGTCAGCGGCGATGAAGTCTCCTCCGGTCCAGGACTGGTCGTTCTCACTGGGCACTGAGCACAGCAAGGAATAGTCCCCCGCATCAAACACCTGACACAAACATTTCAGGATACGTTAGTCCAAGATTAAGAGTTGTCGTAACCCCCCCCATGCCGAAGACTCAAACACAAAGCTACGCTACTGTTGCCTGATGCCCAATCGGTTTGTGTCGTCTTGCCACAACTCCTATTGTCATATTGACAGCATAAACAGATCTGGAAACAGGCCTAATCTAAGGGGCTTAGGTCTACAGTGTGATTCTATGAATGTTTCAACTAGGGCAGTGAGGGAGAGACCCAGAGAGCATGGGCTCTAGCCACCTACCCTCCAGTACTTGGAGCAGACCACCAGCAGAGAGAGCTGTGTGAAGGTGCAGAAGGAGATGCTCTGACAGCCCCCACAGTAGATGGGCTTAGACTCCTCCTCAAACACTGGATCCAGATCCTGTTGGGGAACAGGAAGAGGAAACGCACACGTAGGAGGTGACCGAAATGCATTATTCATTTCCATCCCACTTAGCGACCGCTAATGATCCTAGGAACAACTAAAAAAAAAAAAATAGAACTACAATAGACATTTGAATTGGCTGCGTGTGTCCCAGTTACTCTAATTAGTCCCAATAGTCATGATATTAGCTGGAACAAATCCTGGTTAATAGGAGTATTGTGTAGATGATCACAACAACAACAGTATCGATCACAACAACATCCTGATGTGCCCCTGTCCCCCTCTATCCACATCCTGTTGACATCCTGATGTGTCTCAGTAACACTCTACCCACATCCTGATGTGTCTCAGTAACTCTACCCACATCCTGTTGACATCCTGATGTGCCTCTGTCCCCCTCTACCCACATCCTGATGTGCCTCTGTCCCCCTCTACCCACATCCTGATGTGCCTCTGTCCCCCTCTACCCACATCCTGATGTGCCTCTGTCCCCCTCTACCCACATCCTGATGTGCCTCTGTCCCCCTGACCCATCCTGATGTGTCTCTGTCCCCTCTACCCACATCCTGATGTGCCTCTGTCCCCCACCCCTCTACCCATCATCCTGATGTGCCTACTCCTCCCCCTCTACCCACATCCTGATGTGCCTCTGTCCCCCTCTACCCACATCCTGATGTGCCTCTGTCCCCCTCTACCCGCATCCTGTTGACATCCTGATGTGTCTCAGTAACCTCTACCCACATCCTGTTGACATCCTGATGTGTCTCAGTAACACTCTACCCGCATCCTGTTGACATCCTGATGTGTCTCAGTAACACTCTACCCGCATCCTGTTGACATCCTGATGTGTCTCAGTAACACTCTACCCACATCCTGTTGACATCCTGATGTGTCTCAGTAACACTCTACCCACATCCTGTTGACATCCTGATGTGTCTCAGTAACCCCACATCCTGTTGACATCCTGATGTGCCTCAGTAACACTCTACCCACATCCTGTTGACATCCTGATGTGCCTCAGTAACACCTGTTGACATCCTGATGTGCCTCAGTAACTCTACCCACATCCTGTTGACATCCTGATGTGCCTCAGTAACTCTACCCACATCCTGTTGACATCCTGATGTGCCTCAGTAACTCTACCCACATCCTGTTGACATCCTGATGTGCCTCAGTAACTCTACCCACATCCTGTTGACATCCTGATGTGCCTCAGTAACACTCTACCTGCATCCTGTTGACATCCTGAGTGATGATCCACACCTTCAGTATCCCAGTGACAGATACTGCTACCACTGTGTCCTCTGAAAAGATATGACACATTATGATGAGGGGACAGTGTCAGTTTAACAGCCTATAATTGTTTAATGAAGTGATTTTACCAACACAACAATTGGGTGACAATGCAATGTTTTAGTCTGAGTGGTTTTATTATTTTATTTTACCTTTATTTAACTAGGAACAAATTATTATTTACAATGACGGCCTACCAGGGAACAGTGGGTATTTACCATGGCCAACTGCCTGTTTAGGGGCAGAACGACAGAGTCTTACCTTGTCAGCTCGGGGGTTTGAACTTGCAACCTTCCGGTTACTAGTCCAACACTCTAACCACTAGGCTACCCTGCCGCACCAAATCAGGAGTTTACAGTTTGCATCAACTATCAATGGCTCAATACAACCATACAGACCGTGACGGTTGAGCAACGTTACCATGGTAAATACAGACTGACGGTTGAGCAACGTTACCATGGTAAATACAGACCGTGACGGTTGAGCAACGTTACCATGGTAAATACAGACCGTGACGGTTGAACAACGTTACCATGGTAAATACAGACCGTGACGGTTGAACAACGTTACCATGGTAAATACAGACCGTGACGGTTGAACAACGTTACCATGGTAAATACAGACGTTGGTCAGGTAAATACAGACAGTGACGGTTGAGCTATCCATGGTAATCCAGAGTTTGAACAACGTTACCATGGTAAATACAGACCGTAGTGGAACAACGTTACCATGTAAATACAGACTGGATGAGCAGTTACCATGGTAAATACAGACCGGCTTGAGCAACGTTGGTAAATACAGACCGTGTTGAACAACGGACCATGGTAAATACAGTTACCATGAGGTTGAACAACGTTACCAGGTAAATACAGACCGTTTTGAAAAACGTCCCAAAATACAGACCGTGCCTTTTCCCTTCTGATTCTGGAAAACCTGTAAATACAGGTAAAGCTTCCTGGTAAATACAGACCGTGAGCACGTTGAGAACCGTGACGGTTGAGCAACGTTACCATGGTAAATACAGACCGTGACGGTTGAGCCGTTACCATGGTAAATACAGACCGTGGCGGTTGAGCAACGTTACCATGGTAAATACAGACCGTGACGGTTGAGCAACGGTGGTAAATACAGACCGTGACTGACCTTGAACAACGTTACCATGGTAAATACAGACCGTGTGTTGAGCAACGTTGGTAAATACAGTGTGTGAACAACGTTGGTAAATACAGACCGTGACGGTTGAACAACGTTACCATGGTAAATACAGACCGTGACGGTTGAGCAACGTGGTAAATACAGACCGTGACGGTGAGCAACGTGTAAATACAGACCGTGACGTTGAGCAACGTGGTAAATACAGACCGTGTGGTTGAACAACGTTACCATGGTAAATACAGACCGTGACGGTTGAACAACGTTATGATGAAATACAGTACCAGCATAACACAGCATAATACAGACCGATAGCATATTATTGTATATACAGAGAATAGCAACGTTACCATGGTAAATACAGACTGAGCATACTAAATAGACCGATTGAACAACGCATTGCATAGCATACTAACAACGTAGGTAAATACATTGCCGTAGCATAACGTATAGGTAAATACAGTTACATTTGAGCAACGTTACCAGCATACTAACAACGTTAGGAAATACAGCATTGCATAGCATACTAAATACAGGATAGCAACGTTATTGACATAGCATACTATAGGTAAATACAGACTGATTGAGCATAGCATAAATACAGACTGAGGTTGAGCAACGTTACCATGGTAAATACAGCATACTGATAGGTTGCATAGCATACGTTAGGATACAGACATGACGGTTGAACATACTACCATGGTAAATACAGACCGTAGCATTACTGGTATACGGTTGGTGAAGCGTTACCATGAAATACAGTGACGGTTGAACAACGATAGCATAGCATACTATAGAATCTAATCCAAGGATAGCAGTTAGCATGTTAGCTATAGGAAGGTTCAGTTACATTTTCAAAAATCCCAAAATCCCTGCCTTTTCCCTTCTGATTCTGGAAAACCTGTGGTAAAGCTCCTGAAATTTTGGAACCCTATGGTTGACTGACCTAGCATACTATAGGATGTGCATAGCATGATGAATAGTATAGCATAACACAGCATAATATAGGATAGCATATTATTGTATATCAGAGAATAGTATCGTATTAGGATAGCATAGCATACTATAGGATAGCATAGCATACTATAGGATAGCATAGCATACTATAGGATAGCATTGCATAGCATACTATAGGATAGTATTGCATAGCATACTATAGGATAGTATTGCATAGCATAGGATAGTATTGCATACTATAGGATAGTATTGTATAGCATAGCATACTATAGGATAGTATTGTATAGCATAGCATAGTATAGGATAGTATTGTATAGCATAGCATAATAGGATAGTATTGTATAGCATAGCATACTATAGGATAGTATTGTATAGCATAGCAAAGGATAGTGTATAGCATAGCATAGTATAGGATATAGGATAGCATATTGTATAGCATAGCATAGTATAGGATAGTATTGTATAGCATAGCATAGTATAGGATAGTATTGTATAGCATAGCATACTATAGGATAGTATAGCATAGCATACTAAAGGATAGTATTGCATAGCATACTATAGGATAGTATTGGATAGCATACTATAGGATAGTATAGCATAGCATACTATAGGATAGTATTGTATAGCATAGCATACTATAGGATAGTATTGTATAGCATACTATAGGATAGTATTGTATAGCATACTAATATAGGATAGTATTGTATAGCATAGCATACTATAGGATAGTATTGTATAGCATAGCATAATATAGGATAGTATTGTATAGCATAGCATAGGATAGTATAGCATAGCATACTATAGGATAGTATTGTATAGCATAATATAGGATAGTATATAGCATAATATAGGATAGTATTGTATAGCATAATATAGGATAGTATTGTATAGCATAATATAGGATAGTATTGTATAGCATAATATAGGATAGTATTGTATAGCATAATATAGGATAGTATTGTATAGCATAATATAGGATAGTATTGTATAGCATAATATAGGATAGTATTGTATAGCATAATAGGATAGTATTGTATAGCATAATATAGGATAGTATTGTATAGCATAATATAGGATAGTATTGTATAGCATAATATAGGATAGTATTGTATAGCATAATATAGGATAGTATTGTATAGCATAATATAGGATAGTATTGTATAGCATAATAAAGGATAGTATAGCATAGCATACTATAGGATAGTATTGTATAGCATAATATAGGATAGTATTGTATAGCATAATATAGGATAGTATTGTATAGCATAATATAGGATAGTATTGTATAGCATACTATAGGATAGTATTGTATAGCATAGCATACTATAGGATAGTATTGTATAGCATAGCATACTATAGGATAGTATTTTATAGCATAGCATACTATAGGATAGTATTGTATAGCATAGCATACTATAGGATAGTATTTTATAGCATAATATAGGATAGTATTGTATAGCATAGTGTGAAGTAGGCTACCTTGTGTGCGATGTGAGTGTATGATGCTCATGGAGCTGATCCAATCAGGAGAGATCTTAGAGACGAGGGAGTAGAGGACCTCCAGGCTGGTGGCGTCCACCACTAGGATCTCTGGGTAATGTCCATTACACAGCAGACGACCCTCACGCTGCGTACCGATGGTGAACTGGTAGAACTAGACAGAGGAGAAGAGTGAGGGTTAGAGTTGGGGTTAGTTCCAAGGATAGTAGCACCTAGGATCTCTGGGTAACAACAGTCTCGGGGGACTAGTCCAAGTGGAACAACAGTCTCGGGGGACTAGTCCAGGTGGAACAACAGTCTCGGGGGACTAGTCCAGGTGGAACAACAGTCTCGGGGGACTAGTCCAGGTAGAACAACAGTCTCGGGGGACTAGTCCAGGTGGACTACAGCCGTGGACTACAGCCATGGACTACAGCCATGGACTACAGATACGTGGTGAGAAAAAAACCATATACGTTACCTGGATCCCGGTGTGAGCGCAGGCCAGCTTAGTGAACTCAATACAGCGTCCATCGTTGACATCCCACAAGCACATCTCCCTGCACACAAAGCAGATAGTGAATAGACAACATTAGAGCAATAACTGATACCATACATACAAAAGTATGTGGACACCCCTTCAAATTAGTGGATTCTGCTATTTCAGCCACACCCGTTGCTGACAGATGTATAAAATGGAGCACACTGCCATGCAATCTCCATAGACAAACATTGGCAGTAGAATGGCCTTACTGAAGAGCTCAGTGACTTTCAACGTGGCACCATCATAGGATGCCACCTTTCTATCAAGACAGTTCGTCAAATTTCTGCCCTGCTGGAGCTGACCCCAGTCAACTGTATGTGCTGTTACTGTAAAGTGGAAACGTCTAGGAGCAACAACGGCTAAGCCGCGAAGTGGTAAGCCACACAAGCTCACAGAATGGGACCGACGAGTGCTTTAAAGCGTAGCGAGTACAAATTGTCTGTCCTCACTACAGAGTTCCAAATTGCCTCTGGAAGCAACGTCAGCGCAACAACTGGTCAGCAACAACTGCCACAATTCATAGTGCCAACTGTCAAGTTTGGTGGAGGAGGAATAATTGTCTGGGGCTGTTTTTCATGGTTTGGGTTAGGCCTCTTAGTTCCAGTGAAGGGAAATCTTAACGCTACAGCATACAATGACATTCTAGACGATTCTGTGCTTCCAACTTGGTGGCATCAGTTTGGGGAAGGCCCTTTCCCGTTTCAGCATGACAATGCCCCCCCTACAAAAAGTGAGGTCCATGCAGAAATGGTTTGTCAAGATCGGTGTGGAAGAACTTGATTGCCTGCACCTCCACCCATTGGGATGAATTGGAACGCTGACTGCAAGCCAGGCATTTACCGCCCAAAATCAGTGCCGACCTCACTAACACTCCCTGCAGGAATGTTCCATCATCTAGCGGAAAGCAGAAGAGTGGAGGCTTTTATAGCAGCAAAGGGGGTCCAACTCCATATTAATGCCCATCATTTTGTAATGAGATGTTTGACGAGCAGGTACTTTTAGTCATGTAGTGTAACACATATTGAATCATGTATTACCAAAAAGAAAAAGTGTTAAACAAATCAAAATATATTTTATATTTGAGATTCTTCAAAGTAGCCACCCTTTGCCTTGATGACAGCTATGCACACTCCTGGCATTCTCTCAACTTAGCTTCACCTGGAATACATTTCCAATAGTCTTGAAGGAATTCCCACATATGCTGAGCACTTGTTGAGTGCCATTCTTTCACTCAGCGGTCCAACTCATCCCAAATCATCTCAATTGTGTTGAGGTCAGGTGATTGTGGAGGCCAGGTCATCTGATGCAGCACTCCATCACAATACTTCTTGGTCAAATAGCCCTTTTTTTGCCCCGAGGTGTGTTTTGGGTCATTGTTCTGTTGAAAAACAAATGATAGTCCCACTAAGCGCAAACCAGATGGGAGGCGTATCGCTGCAGAACGCTGTAGTAGCCATGCAGGTTAAGTGTGCCCTGAATTCTAAATAAATCACAGAGTCACCAATTTCTGAGGCTGGTAATTCTAATGAACTTCCTCTGCAGCAGAGGTAACTCTGGGTCTTCCTTTCCTGTGGCAGTCCTCATGAGAGCCAGTTTCATCATAGCGCTTGATGGTATTTGTGACTGCACTTGAAGAAACTGTCAAAGTCCTTGCAATAGGGCTATCTTCTGTATACCACCCCTAACATGTCACAAGACAACTGATTGGCTCCCTGTGGGGCACGCCCACCACTGGCTCCCTGTGGGGCACGCCCACCACTGTACTCCCTGTGGGGCACGCCCACCACTGTACTCCCTGTGGGGCACGCCCACCACTGTACTCCCTGTGGGGCACGCCCACCACTGTGCTCCCTGTGGGGCACGCCCACCACTGTACTCCCTGTGGCGCACGCCCACCACTGTACTCCCTGTGGCGCACGCCCACCACTGTACTCCCTGTGGCGCACGCCCACCACTGTACTCCCTGTGGCGCACGCCCACCACTGTACTCCCTGTGGCGCACGCCCACCACTGTACTCCCTGTGGGGCACGCCCACCACTGTACTCCCTGTGGCGCACGCCCACCACTGTACTCCCTGTGGCGCACGCCCACCACTGTACTCCCTGTGGCGCACGCCCACCACTGTACTCCCTGTGGGGCACGCCCACCACTGTACTCCCTGTGGCGCCCACCACTGCCCCTGTGGGGCACCACTGTACTCCCTGTGGCGCACGCCCACCACTGTACTCCCTGTGGCGCACGCCCACCACTGTACTCCCTGTGGCGCACGCCCACCACTGTACTCCCTGTGGCGCACGCCCACCACTGTACTCCCTGTGGCGCACGCCCACCACTGTACTTCCTGTGGCGCACGCCCACCACTGTACTCCCTGTGGCGCACGCCCACCACTGTAGTCACTACTCACCCACTCTCTGAGGCGCTGACGATGTACTGCTTGTCACTGCAGGGGCTGGCTTTAGACAGGCAGGTGATGGAGGCTGTGTGACCGAACAACATGGCCCTGGGACTGATCTGAGAACAGCACAGGAGACAGGACAGTCAAGTCAGGTAAACCAGGCAACCAATCAGGACAGAGGCACACCGCTGTTTCACGTTCACATTAAGATCCTCTTTTACCTGCGAATTAACACAGTAACAACATTACACAGGCCACTCAGGTGTGCCTGGCCTACATCAGGGGTAGGCAACTAGATTCAGCCACGCAACGATTTTATGTTGAGAGTGAATGGTCTGGTGGCCAGAAAATGCAAATAATGTGTACACCCCAAATTGACCAAAACTAAGCACAAAAATGTTTTGCAAGTAGATTATTTATTTTAGTGTACGTTTCTAAAACACGAACCCGTGGGCCTCCATCGGGGAAACAGTAAGGCTGAGTAGCCCAGTGGTTAGAGCGTTGGACTAGTAACCGGAAGGTTGAGAGTTCAAACCCCTGAGCTGACAAGGTACAAATTTGTCGTTCTGCCCCTGAACAGGCAGTTAACCCACTGTTCCCAGGCTGTCATTGAAAATAAGAATTTGTTCTTAACTGACTTGCCTAGTTAAATAAAGGTAAAATAAAATAAAAATAGTTAGATTATAAAATGAATCTATGATCAATGTGTTTGGGACCGATTGAGATACATTGTCTTGATATAGTAAAATAGCATGTCTATGTATAATGGAATGAAGTAGATTACCTGGGCTTCTAGTGATTCTGAACAGAACAGTTATTTCCTCTAATTACTATGGCTGAGGGATTAGCATATAGTATTTTAATCATATGAATGAAATTGGAGCCAAGTACCACATGTTCCAAGACGGACCAGAGATGTGACCATTCTAGTCTATCAAAACCATTTTCTGCATGGAGAGATAAGGCTGTAATAAGCATCTAAGATGTGTAATACGCGACAGAGATTTACCAAGGATAAAGTATTATGTATTTTTATGTTGTATTTTACCCCCAATTTTGATCGTCTCATCGCTGCAACTCCCCAACGGGCTCGGGTGGCAAAGGTCGAGTCATGCGTCCTACGAAACATTTAACCGCCAAACCGCGCTTCTTAACACCCGCCCACTTAACCCGGAAGTAAATCTCCTCACAAACAATCTCCTGGGAAAGTAGCGGCCAGCCGTTTCTGCGGTCTGGTTTTGAGAGCCGCCACATTGTTGACGGACAGATAATGATATCGAGCGAAAGTTGCTAGTTCGTTATTTTCATACAATGAATGTCCCCACACCTTAATGTGGTGTTGACAACTGACCATTTGGTTTATTCTTAGTAATTTTGCTAAAGAAAAGCCCCGATAACGACAGATGTTTAATTTCATCTCTTGATTACATTGAGAATTGCATCACGTTAATTTATTATTTATTTGTGGGAATACTTGGGAACAGATTTCCTAAATTAAAAACCTGGTGATTTTACAATCTTTTTTGACCAAAAACCAAAATTCTCCCAAAATCTTTGCACCCCCGAGCCACCTATTGCCAATCCCTGGCCTACGTGGACAAACTTTCTTTTTTTTTGGGGGGTCCATATATAACCAGAATGAGTAACATGTTTACCTTTCGGACCAAAACGCATGTTTGGAGGTCAAAGGTCACGTCAGGCTTACCTCGAGGTCAGAGGTCATGTCCCAAATGCAGATCTGTCCATCGTGGCAGCCGGTGATGATGGTGGCGAGGTCATCCATGACCAGCAGGCTGGAGATGCAGTGAGTGGGCGCCGTCCGGCCCCACAGCACTATGGGTAAAACCAGGCTGTTTCCTGACATTTTCTCTGTTGACCTGTAGAGAGGAGAGAGAGGGAAAGAGTTAAAGAGCTGACAAACATTGGTGGGAGGGCACTACACAAGGCAGCATTGAGGTCATCGAGGTCATTATTGAAGGGCAGACCATAGACTTTACAGTGGGTGACGTACCATTACTGCGTTAGAGAGTTACTGTCGGCACGTTAGAGTAGTTTCAGATCAATTCCACACTTTCCAATAACCTCTTCACAAATCTACGGTCAATAGTCTGTGGTAATTCAAATAAAACATGAAGGACTATTGTGACACTCACACAATCATAAGATAGGCCATCGGTATCTCTGTCACTAAGGTTCGTTTTAGGGAAGCAACGCAAAACAGGAATTTTCTCCAATGAAAGACAGAGACCATTACCAAGGCATAACAAAGAAAAGCAGAACCAACTGCCAACTTAGGTCAGAGTGCTTTCATGACCTGGCCGAAAACCCACGAATCACATTTAAAAATGTAATGTTTACAATAATTAAAATAGGCTCTTGAAAACAAATTAATGGCCATCTGTTTTATGCTACACAAATCATTCACCTATTGAACATTACTGCCCCGTAGTAACATAGCTTTCACACATGAGTCATATTGAGCTAAGTCCCAAGCACAATATCCAGATTAAAATGTAAAGATCAAACTGTAGATGAAATAAAAGCAGAACTGTGGAGATACCCCATGTGAAATGGTACTGAACAACAGAACAGCCTACACTATTACAACTCATTTTACTGCAAAATGTCTACTGGTCAACATCCTTCCAAACAAGCGGACAAACCGTGAAAATAATTCCTAATCATCTAGCCAAAACTTATTATTTTTTTTTTTTAATAAGCCATAAAATGGAGGCTAGAGATTAGAGACACATCTAGATTCTTCTAGAATACTGAACACAAAAGGTTAGGCCTAAGTCATTCAGTGTCCAAGATTAAAAATCGGCAGTACAGTACCTTATGATACACTCATGACTTGTCTCAGTCAGAGCAGACCTGAGCCTGCGAAACATCACTTTTATCTTCCCAAGATGCATCAGCTTCATTTTTGGATAATTCAGTGATATCGCTGTCGTAGCACCAGAAATACCTCTGCTATCAATCCAACAAACTAGTACTAGACAGTGACACACTGCTTTTGACTTTCAAAGTCTACCACCAATCTCTCCCTACAGGCTTTCAGAGTTTAATCAATCAAAATCAGGCAGCGTGCACACAACAGCAGGACATGGAGTCAGTGAAGTGAGGGCGATCCATAGAACCACATAGTGCTTTGTAGGGAATAGGCTGCGATTTAGGACACAACCTGTGTGACGTACAGAAAAACATGTGCCGTCTGTTGGCGAAATTAACAGGGCAGGACTGTGAACTGCGTATATTTTGTAACCTATTGTTATTGGTTTTGTGTTAGCACACTTTGTGTCGTGATAACCTATCCGCATCGAAAGAAACAAGAAGTTAAGCTTTCACAACAAGCAGCTGCATCAATAATAGGTGAGGACAGAGCAGTGGGAGGACTGAGGCGGCAGGCTGGCAGGTTGCAACAGGCATCATTATCTTCCCATTCCATCACCTATAGCAACAACATCAGGCCTAGGCACAGGACGAACCTCTCAAGAAGCCTAGGTAGAGTACCTCACGATAAACTGTAGACCACACTACCTACCAAGAGTGAGTATTCATCTAGATTATTCGTAGCCGTCTATATACAATTGAAGTCGGAAGTTTACATACACTTAGGTTAGAGTTATTAAAACTCGTCTTGTTAACAAACTATAGTTTTGGCAAGTCAGTTAGGACATCTACTTTGTGCATGACAAGTAATTTTTCCAACAATTTTTTTACAGATTATTTCATTAATAATTCACTGCATCACAATTCCAGTGGGTCAGAAGTTGACTGTGCCTTTGAACAGCTTGGAAAATTCCAGAAAATTATGTCATGGCTTTAGAAGTTTCTGATAGGCTAATTGACATCATTTGAGTCAATTGGAGGTGTGCCTGTGGATTTCATACCTTCCCTGGGAGGGGTGCGTCACCTGAGTGGGTTGAGTCACTGATGTGATCTTCCTGTCTGGGTTGCCACCCCCCCTAGGCGGTGTGGGGGCTGTGCTTTGGCCAAGTGGGTGGGGTTATATCCTTCCTGTTTGGCCCTGTCCGGGGGTGTCCTCAGATGGGGCCACAGTGTCTCCTGACCCCTCCTGTCTCAGCCTCCAGTATTTATGCTGCAGTAGGTTGTGTCGGGGGCTAGGGTCAGTTTATTATATCTGGACTACTTCTCCTGTCTTATGCGGTGTCCTGTGTGAATTTAAGTATGCTCTCTCCAACTCTCTTTCGAACATAACGATGGCCATAATGACCATCGTTATGTTTGGAGGAAAAGGGGGAACGCTTGCAAGCCGAAGAACACCATCCCAACTGTGAAACACGGGTGTGGCAGCATCATGTTGTGGGGGTGTTTTGCTGCCGGAGGGACTGGTGCACTTCACAAAATAGATGGCATCATGAGGCAGGACAATTATGTGGATATATTGAAGCAACATCAAGATATCAGTCAGGAAGTTAAAGCTTGGTCGCAAATGGGTCTTCCAAATGGACAATGGCACCAAGCATACTTTCAAAGTTGTGGCAAAATGGCTTAAGGACAACAAAGGCAAGGTATTGGAGTGGCCATCACAAAACCCTGACCTCAATCCTATAGAACATTTGTGGGCAGAACTGAAAGTGTGTGTGTGAGCAAGGAGGCCTACAAACCTGACTCAGTTACACCAGCTCTGACAAGAGGAATGGGACAAAATTCATCCAACTTATTGTGGGAAGCTTGTGGAAGGCTACCCGAAACGTTTGACCCAAGTGAAACAATTTCAAGGCAACGCTACCAAATACTAATTGAGTGTATGTAAACTTCTGACCCACTGGGAATGTGATGAAAGAAATAAAAGCTGAAAAATCATTATCTCTACTATTATTCTCACATTTCACATTCTTAAACTAAAGTGGTGATCCTAACTGACCTAAAACAGGGAATTTTTACTAGGATTAAATGTCAAGAATTGTGAAAAACTGAGTTTAAATGTATTTGGCTAAGGTGTATGTAAACTTCCGACTTCAACTGTACAACCACAAACCGATGCTGGCACTAAGACCGCACTCAACGAGCTGTAGGCCAAAAGCAAACAGGAAAATGCTCATCCAGAAGTGGCACTCCTAGTGGCCGGGGACTTTAATGCAGGGAAACTTAAATCCGTTTAACCATATTTCTACCAGCATGTCACATGTCCAACCAGAGAAGAAGAAAAAATATTCTAGACCACCTTTACTCCACACACAGAGACTCATACAAAGCTCTCTCCTGTCCTCCATTTGGCAAAATCTGATCATAATTCTGTCCTCCTGATTCCTGCTGACAAGCAAAAATTTAAGCAGGAAGTACCAGTGACTCGCTCAATACGGAAGTGGTCTGATGACACAGATGCTACACTACAGGACTGTTTTGCTAGCACAGACTGGAATATGTTCTGGGATTCATCCAATGGCATTGAGAAGAATATCACCTCGGTCCCCAGCTTCATCAATAAGTGCATTGAGGACGTTGTCCCCACAGTGGCCGTAAGTACATACCCCGCTTATAAGAAATCCTGCTATGCTCTCAAAAGAACCATCAAACAGGCAAAGTGTACATACAGGACTAAGATCGATGTCTCGTACACCGGCTCTGACACTCATCAGATATGGCAGGGCTTGCAAACTATTACAGACTACAAAGGGACACCCAGACGCGAGCTGCCCAGTGACATAAGCCTACCATACGAGACAAATGCATTTTATGCTGGCTTCGAGGCAAGCAACACTGAAGCATGCATATGAGAGCACCAGCTGTTCCGGACGACTGTGTGATCATGCTCTCCGCGGCCGATGTAAGCAAGACCATAAAACAGGTCAACATTCACAAGCAGCGGGGACAGACGGATTATCAGGATGTGTACAGTGTGGATCAACTGGCAAGTGTCCACACTGATATTTTCAACCTCTCCCTGACTGAGTCTGCAATACCTACATGTTTCAAGCAAACCACCATAGTCCCTGGGTCCAAGAATGCAAAGGTAACTTGCCTAAAATACTAATTTCATGTACCACTCAAGTCGGTAGCCATGAAGTGCTTTGAAATGCTAGTCATGGCTCACATCAATACCATCACCCCAGAAACCCTAGACACACTCCAAGTTGCATATCATCTCAACAGATCCACAGATGACGCAATCTCGAATACACTCCATACTGCCCTTTCCCACCTGGACAAAAGGAACACCTATATGAGAATGCTATTCATTGACTACAGCTCAGCATTCAACACCATAGTGCCCACAAAGCTAAGGACCCTGGGACCAAACACTTCCTCCTGCAATTGGATCCTAGACTTCCTGATGGGCCACCTCCAGGTGGTAAGGGAAGGCAACAAAACATCTGCCACGCAGATCCTCAACACCGGTTCCCCTCAGGGGTGCGTGCTTAGTCCCCTCCTGTACTCCCTGTCACTGACGACTGGCCAAGCACGACTCCAACACCATCATTAAGTTTGCTGACGACACAACAGTGGTAGGCCTGATCACCAACAACAATGAGACCGCTTATAAGGAGGTCAGAGACCTGGCAGTGTGGTGGAAGGACAACAACCTCTCCCTCAATGTGTGCAAAACAAAGGAGCTGATCGTGGACGACAGGAAAAGGAGAGCCAAACAGGCCCCCGTTTATGTTGACGGGGCTGTAGTCGGAGAGGGTCAAGAGTTTCAATTCCTTCATGGTCCAAACATACCAAGACATTCATGAAGAGCGCACGACAACACCTTTTCCCCCTCAGGAGACAGAAACGATTTGGCATGGGTCCACAGATCCTCAAAAGGTTCTACAGCTGCACCACCGAGAGCATCCTGACTGGTCGCATCACTGCCAGGTATGGCAACTGCTCGGCCTTCAACCGAAAGGCGCTACACAGGGTAGTACTTAAGGCCCAGTACATCAATGGGGCCAAGCATCCTTCCATATCAGGCAGCGTCAGAGGAAGGACCAAATAATTATCAAAGACTCCAGTCACCCAAGTCATAGAGTGATCTCTCTGCTACCGCACGGCAAGCGGTATCAGGACACCAAGTAGAGGGCCAAAAGGCTCCTTAACAGCTTCTTCCGCCAAGCAATAAGACAAAATGGCCACCCGGACTATTTACATTGACACCACCACCCCCCCCCATTTGGTTTTACACTGCTGCTATCTATGCATAGTCACTTCACCCCTATCTACATGTACAAATTACCTACACTAAACTGTACCCCTGCACATTCACTCGGTACCAGTGTCCCCTGTATATAGCCTTGTTATGATGCAAATCTACTGTTAACATATCCTAAATAAAAAAGTGTAACTATTTCTTGAACTGCACTGTCGGTTAAGGGCTTGTAAGTAAGCATTTCACTGTAAGGCTATATTTGGCACATGTGACAAACACAATTTGATCTTGGCAACCAATAAGTTGATCATTTTGTGTACAATACATTGACATTAAAAGGTATCAATGCAAGTAAGCTTGTATTATATTAACAGCATGACTAGTCCAGTATCAGGTGGCTTACATTGTAGAATGAATGAATGAACCATAACCACTCTACTCTCTGCTGATAGGGCCCTATAAAACCCAATTGTATTTTTTGAGGGTTAATTAAACACCTACATTGGATGTTCTAAGTCCACAACCATGCTTAAACCACATATGGAGACCACTTGATTTGGTGGTGTAGTTAGGCCTACCCGTTAATTCCAGTGTGGACCTACTAGCTGTTGTTCGGGAGTGTTTTTGTAGCGCGCATACGATGGTAGAGTTGGTAAATCAAATAAGGTTAACAGTCTACTTTGTAATTAACATTTAATTGAGAAAAATAAATTTCCATATACAAATAGATTTTTCATTAGTATCACCGCTAACAGCTAAACGAAGTTGCAGCTGCGCGCATCGCACATCCTCGCCTCGGCAGACCGGGAATTATCCTGGTCTCTTATCCATTCTGTTCTTGTCTTGTGATCAATGTAATCATTTGACAGCGGCCGTGTAGTGGATGACCTATTAAATTCAATACCTTTGTCAATACTGTTGAATTGCGTAAAGTTGATTTTTATAGGGTCCTACAATGCCGACTGGCAGCCTGGGAAACAGTGCGGTAGCTACAAAAGGCTGAACGACGACACCATATAATTTACCCGGAACGCCCACTCATTACTAGCAATCTCTTTCCAAACACAGAGAACAAGTGAATCCACAATACTGTTCCGAAACACCCTGACATAAATATTTTAAAAAACATTTTTAAAATCAGCTATAAAAAAGGGTACTTCAAGTGTAGGGGAACAGGATGCAGTAAATCTACCGTGAACTGCGTGCAGAAGACATTACAGAAGATCTTGCGCAGAAAAAAATCAATGGATGATCACCAAACAACCAGACAGCATGCCTGTTCAAAGGTTTGGATGCATGAAATAACCAACTCAATGAGTTATTTATCATGTGTGACAATAGAAGAAGCTCAATCTTCTCCGTATCATGTAACTGGGTTATCGATTATTACAGACTTTGGATGCAAAATCGTTGCGAGATATTGATATTAGCCAGATAATGATGGGTTGACACACACATATATGAGCTAGCTTGCACATTATACGTTGAGAGACACTACCATAGCTAGCTATGATATCCACGTATGCCAGTGTAAGTAAAACGTCGTGTAACAAAACACAGTACAGTATTATTCACTATATTGCTGCATAAATTGGTCAAAACCGTTGGCTTCGCTAGCAGGTGATAGCTTAGCTAGCTGACATTAAAGCACCTATATGTCGCAACTTCCTGGTTAAAACAATACAAAATAAAGCTAAAATGGACAAATACGTTTAAAACACTTACCTATGACAGGTTATACTGCACCATTAAACTTTTCTAGGGAACTGTATTGATGAAGTACTCGGTCATCGGTAGTCTAATTCGTCTTGATTACTCCACTCGGGATTATTTGCAGATCCTCTCAAGTCAGCTGATTTACGGGACAGCGGTCGGCGTTGCCGTAAATCGATATTTACTGCCGTAAGAAAAATAAACGTCTTGCGCTGGCAACCATCTTGGTTGTGGCAAATGGATTTCATAATGGTAATTAATCCAGTTCTTGGACTGCAGGTGGAGCACATGTCCCACTGCTGGGGTTAGTGTTGGCGCTGTATAAAACTTTATTTTTTTATTTTTTTTATTGTGTGGGTGGAGTATGTTTCTCCCACCGAACGATAATGTCTTTCGGGCTTGTTAGCGTTTCACGGTAAGATCTACTGCACCGGTTGTATTCGGCGCATGTGACAAAT
Source organism: Oncorhynchus gorbuscha (assembly GCF_021184085.1). Taxonomy (NCBI): domain Eukaryota; kingdom Metazoa; phylum Chordata; class Actinopteri; order Salmoniformes; family Salmonidae; genus Oncorhynchus; species Oncorhynchus gorbuscha. The sequence goes on along the minus strand of NC_060183.1, from coordinate 81,099,463 downwards.
ACAATTTGATTTGACATATGAAACGTGGAGAACAGCAATATAGTGACTGCTTCTAGGCAGAAACATTTTACTTCCCCCCCCCTCATCTATAATTTGAGACACGAAAGCTTCTCTGTATCGGTAGTTTTTATTCAAAGTCGTTTTTACACAAAATGCTAAAAACAAGTTTTTAAAACGGTAGTGATAAGGAGTTGTCCAATGGATCTGTTGCTGTATCCCAAATGGACTAACTATTTGCTCAAGGTTTGTGTAGATATGTCACTTTATACACAGAGAAACAAGTATGTAACAGAATAAACATGACTGTCCCAAATGGCACTTTAATCCCTATATAGTGCACTACTTTCTACCAGAGCCCTGGTCCAACGTAGTGCTCTATATAGGGATTAAAGTGCTATTTATGACACACTCGCAGAGTATTGTTTCAGTTGAAGGGTCATATTGATTCAAAGCTGATATATAAAAGGAAAATTGTGTATTTGGCAAATAACCATGGCTGAGTCTCAATGCAAATGCCCACATCCTTGTAGACTGAGACAGTGAACCAGTATGGTCCGACTATATAAAATGTTATGAAATGTCGAGTCAATACAAAGAAATCATTAAAATGGCAAATCCTTGAATCCATTCATACTTCATTGATTAAAATAGGAGAGTTATGTCTACTGGCATCTCAGAATACTACTAGCAGGCGACAAGCATCCGGTTTAGATTTTGAAAAGGGGGTTATTTGGCTCAGGTAAAACAACAGCTAGCGCATGTCCAGAGGTGCAGCGGGGTTCTATAGAAGCTTTAGTAAACAACTGGTTCATCTTTAAAAAGCATGTATACAATATAACCATGTCCATATAAAGTATGTCAAATGACTTACAGCCGAAAAGACACCATAAAATGAAAGAAAAAAAAAGAAGTATCATCTAGTTAGGATCCACCACTTAGGAGCTTCCTTACGAGCCGACAAAAACAAAAAAAAGCTGAAATTCTTGAGCATTAATAAAATATATATATATGATTGATTATGACACCCTTCTGACTGCAAGTACGCATTTAAAAACGGATCCAGTACATTTAAATCCAAACCAACAATAAATCACAATATATTAAATTAAGAAAAAATATTTTAAAAACTCCAAGATCCAGATGAAATGCAACCCCTGCAATAGATAGCATTATTACACCGTGATAGGCAACATAACCAAATACTCCATGGCCTGTATTCACAAAGTGCTGCTCAAACATACATTTCCCCTTTTTGATCATATGAATAAGATTACATGTACGGGGGGAGGGGGACCTGGTCCTAGATCAGCGCTCTAACCCTTGAGGCTTCATGAATACGGGCCAAGGTATAGTGACTGTTCCACTGGATGTCATAAGGTGAGTGCACCAATTTGTAAGTCGCTCTGGATAAGAGCGTCTGCTAAATGACTTAAATGTAAATGTAAATGTCTTAAATGTATGTCAGGAGTACCCAATGATGACGAGCAATGCTCCAACCATCCAGGTGAGGAGAACTAAAATAAGACTTTTAAAAATCCTGGAGATTAAAACATTGGTTTTTGTTTTCACAATAAACCGTATAAAACATGAATAGTAGTGGTTCAGTGAGCTTTTTGATGGTTACAGTCTTTGCATAGATTCAGACCGTGCCAGGTCGGTGAGATGAGGCCCGGCGGTATGTTCTCAGTTCCAGATGCATAGTTCCTAGGCCGTCATTGAAAATAAGAATTTGTTCTTAACTGACTTGCCAGGTTAAATAAAGGTAATTTTTTTAAATAGGGACAGGCTAACCTGATCCCAGATCTGTTTGTGTGGTCCTGCCAACTCCTCTGGTCATTGTCACCATAGACATTGTGTAACTTTACATCTATACATTTTTATACCTATTCTTTCCATATGCACGTCTATGAGTAGACAAGACCGCACAAACAGATCTGGGACCAGTCTAGTGCCAGGCCGGTGAGTCCCCCTCATATGTTACTGGCTTGAGGGGACCTCTGTAATACTGTCCCTTGGGTCGGGGCGAGCTACAGCAGGCCGCCGTCGGATGCTGCGGCCTGACGCGATGAGGTCGGCGTAACCCCGGGAGTGAGAAAAGGCGTAGGCCGAGCGGCGGGAGCGTCTGTCGCGCTGGAACGGAGCCGGTTTCTTCTTCTCCTCCTCTTCCTCCTCATACTTCTTCCTGTTCCTCTGGACCTGCGTCGGTGGGAAACAATTATTCAATAAACATTCATAAAATCGTTCATAAACAAGTTTAAAAAATATGGATGTGTGGTGGGTTTTATTCAAGAGCACTTGAGACAGGATGTAGTTTTCCAGATTTTTACATTTCGAACGCCCCCACAATCCACAGATCTCGGATACAAAAAAATCTCTCACAATATTGCAGAGGCAACGAGCCCGTACCCTGGACATATCACATATCACACATATTACAGATATCAAGACATTATGAGTAAAGTCATTTTCGGGTTAGTGGTAGCTAGGCCTTACGTTGTCTCCAACGGACGGCCATATGGTTTTGCAGAGGAACTGAATGAAGATGACAGGTAGCAGGCTGATTCCCACAGTCAGGATGATGGTCAGCCACAGATAGGGCTGTCTGAGCGCGTTAGGGGCTACACCTGACACACACAGAAATACAAAACACATACGCTGGGTTAGAAAAGCACAGTAATTACTCACCATCTGACCAGGGTCATGTTCATAAGGTGCAAACTGGAAGAAAACTGACAGGGGGGGGGGTACTACCGAAACTTGTCCAATAAGAAACATTCATTCTCCATTGTGAAACGTTTTGCTATCGTCTGTGTGGCCGGATGAACACGACCCAGGATAGTATTCATTAGGGCATACAAGTGTAACGGATGTGAAACGGCTAGCTTAGTTAGCGGTGGTGCGCGCTAAATAGCGTTTCAATCGGTGACGTCACTTGCTCTGAGACCTTGAAGTAGTTCCCCTTGCCCTGCAAGGGCCGCGGCTTTTGTGGAGCGATGGGTAACGATGCTTCGTGGGTGACTGTTGTTGATGTGTGCAGAGGGTCCCTGGTTCGAGCCCGGGTATGGGCGAGGGGACGGTCTAAAGTTATACTGTTACACAAGGTCCAGGAAGTCTCTCCTGGTTTTAGTCTGTTTTCATCTGTATGACAGGACCCAGATCTGAAGAGGCAGAACTCACCGGTGAAAGTGAAGGTTGATGGGAAGATGACGTGGATTCCTGCACTGTGGATATCGAACATGATGCCGAAGTATATGGCTATACTGCAGAGGACGCCGAAGCAGTTCACAAAGGTCCAGTATGAAGTCTCCAGAGATATCTGGGAGAGAGTATGAGAGACAGGAAGTTACATCATCTATTCCAACACTGCAGGAGGAAACAGCACTTGCTATAAAAATAGGCTTGTATATTTATTATTATTTACTCAACAGATTTCTGAAAACACACCAGAGTTTGCTTCTTGTGTCTACATGCGAGTTATGGAATTAATTTCCCTTTTGAAGGACAATAAACATAATCAATAAATCCATTGAGGAACAAGTCAGCCACCTGCAGGTTGACAGTGAAGATGAGAGAAGAAGCCATAACCACAGCCAGGGACTGGTAGTCTGACGGTGCCTCTCCGTCCTGCCCCATGGTCTGGAGGAACGCCCCGTACGGGATGAAGAAGACCACCAGAGAGGTGAAGATGCCGTGGAACAGACTGATGAAGAAGTTCTTGTAGTTGAACAGCGCCCCCTGCTGACCAGGAAGGTATAACTTGGGAAACTTTCTGCTCAGTTTGTCGTTCACATCCTTCAAGGAAACAGGAAATATACATTTCATATTAGCTCAGGGCTTCCCAAACTTGTACTGCACATTATCCCAAATTGACACTTAAATGCAGGGGACTCCACTTGGACAAGGCTTGTTAAGGCTGTGTTCATATTCACTAAATTGTAGTAGTTTATGAGATCCCTTGTTGTCACTAAGCAGTTGTATTCTATATCCATTTGAAGATCATTTGTTTGATAATAAGCTGAAATGTTTTCTCAATGGGCCCAGGGGGATCCCACACAGTATCCCGTACCCAAGTTTGGGAACCACTGTATTAGCTTTAACATTAACGTGTCATATGATCGGAATAAGATGGGAGTTTTCATTCAATGTTCATCATTAAAAACAGTGAACACAAAGCCTGTTCCCTCTATATAAAGCCTGTTCCCTCTAGATAAAGATCAGCTTGTCCAGCTGGCATTTGAAGACACCTGGTGCCCAGTGTGAATAGCCAAGTTATCATTACTCATTGTTTTATTACTTTCCTACAGTATTATTTCTCCATTTTCTTTCTCTCTGCATTGTTGACGAAGGTCCCGTAAGTAACTATTTCACTGTTGTTTATGAAGCATGTGACAAATACAAATTAGATTTGGATATATTATGGGCATTTTCAAAAATGACAAACATTGTACATGTATCTCCTTAATAGCTTACCTGATCCAACAAGCCAACCAGCAGGACAGGGAGAGAGCTGTACATCACATTGTACAAGGTGATGAACCAATCTTCATAGGCAACCTGGAGAAGTATCATAAAGTCATATATCACACAAATTACTCCTCTATTTTTAGATTTTATTTCAACTTTATTTAACTAGGCAAGTCAGTTAAGAACAAATTCTTATTTACAATGACGGCCTACCAGGGAACTGCCTTGTTCAGGGGGCAGAATGACAGATTTTTACCTTGTCAGTTCGGGATTCGATCGAGCAACCTTTCAGTTACTGGCCCAACGCTCTAACTACTAGGATACCCTGCCGCCCCTCTATCATCAAATACATGTCCACATTTAGGATCAATCATATGTACCATAGTATAAGTACCATAGTATACGTATCATGGTATATGTAACATAGTAAATGTGGCATATTATATGTAACATGGTACGTGTACCATAGCATATGTACCATAGTATATGTACCATAGTATATGTACCATAGTATATGGTACAAAAGTAATGTGGGGGTTTTGAAGTCAGTCTAGATAAGTGGTCGTTGAAAATGCAGTATAGACAGATGGTGCCCTAAATAGCACCCTAGGGCTCTGGTCTAAAGTAGTGCACTATTTAGGGAATATTGTACCAGTTGGGATACACCCTACCTCTAGAACATTCCCTCACCTGTGCTGAGAACCCATTGAAGAAGGAGTACCAGAAGTGGACCAGGGTGAAGGCAAAGTTCTTGAAGAAGAAGTAGCGGAGGAACTTGCACATGCGGATGTAGGACCAGCGACCGTGGACCAGCAGGAGACGCTCCAGGTACCGGAACTGAGCGAAGGCATAGTCACTGGACATCACCGCCTGCATGCCCTCCTGTCCAGATATACCCACACCGATGTCTGCAGCTGGAGAGGGGGGACACACACACACAAAAACAGAGAATATGATATACCCACACCGATGTCTGCAGCTGGAGAGGGGACACACACACACACAAAAACAGAGAATATGATATACCCACACCGATGTCTGCAGCTGGAGAGAGAGAGAGAGGTGAGAGTGAAACAAAAACAGAGAATATGATATACCCACACCGATGTCTGCAGCTGGAGAGAGAGAGAGGAGAGGTGAGAGTGAAACAAAAACAGAGAATTTGTCTCCAACAACTGAAGAGGTGAGGAGTTCGCAAAGGGGGAGTAGATATCACACAACACTTCACTGCAAAAGGCTTTGAATAATGAATGAATGAATAATGAATGAATGAATAATGAATGAATGAATAATGAATGAATGAATAATGAATGAATGAATAATGAATGAATGAATAATGAATGATGAATGAATGAATAATGAATGAATGAATAATGAATGAATGAATAATGAATGAATGAATAATTTAACAGTAAACCAAATGAATCTCCTGGCGTACTCTTTATCATGTTGACGTCGTTAGCTCCGTCTCCGATGGACAGCGTGACAGCCTTCTTGTACTTCTTCACCAGGCTGACCACGTTGGCCTTTTGTTTTGGCGTGACCCGGCAGCAGATGACCGCCTCGCACTCGCACGCCATGTTCACAAAGTCCACCTGACGACTCTCCTTCTCCCAGTCGTCGATTGGCTGGGTGGAGTCCTGGGGCGTGGCAGAGGCGGGTCTCCGTCCGAGACGCTTCAAGCGAAGGCGGCGACGTTTCTTCTTTTTCTCATATAAGATCTCGTTCTGTGGAGACAGACGCCTATTTAGTCTTTAGAAAAAATATATATACACTTTTGTTCACAAAAGAAAAACCTCATAAAACAATGAAATTAAAAATGTCTATGTAATTGTTGAACAGCAACAGTAACGAGCAGTAGACTACACTCACCAGCCAGCCTCCAGTGATGATGAGTGCGTTCTTGCCAGGCTCGGGGAAGAACGGATCCGGAACCTTCTTCCTGGTTCGACCGGACGCAGGCAGCTGGTCCCTCCGGCTTGCCTGACTGATTCGCAGCTTCTCACTATCACACACACAAGACCGTGAAACATCAGAACTACATCTTACACGCAACTACACTCTCTGTAACAGTGTATTATCATAACTTCACTCTGCAAATACAGCAGGTGCCTTTCCAGCAGTAGCCTAGCCTTTACAGCAGTAGCCTAGCCTTTCCAGCAGTAGCCTAGCCTTTCCAGCAATAGCCTAGCCTTTCCAGCAATAGCCTAGCCTTTACAGCAGTAGCCTAGCCTTTCCAGCAGTAGCCTAGCCTTTCCAGCAGTAGCCTAGCCTTTACAGCAGTAGCCTAGCCTTTCCAGCAGTAGCCTAGCCTTTTACAGCAGTAGCCTAGCCTTTACAGCAGCACAGCTACACACGGATGACTCACATCAAGCACTGGGGCCCATAGACCTATACTTCTCCTCTAGTATCTTAAACCTACTTGATATCATCTCCATAGTGGATCTGCATGTCATCGGTAAGCAGCTCACAGGAATAGCCAATGTTCTCAGCCGTTTCTGCAGGGAGGAAATATTAAAGAAAATGTTCATGTTAATGTCATCAATACACATTTAATCCATCAAGAGGCAAACTCTGTGAAGCAGCAGCTTAAGATGTTATCTCAGTCATTAAATCAACAGTAACACATTGTTGGGAGGTAAACATGGGCTGCAGCCCAAGTGGAACCATATTCCCTATACTGTACAGAAGTGCACTACCATGGCCCTGGCAGTGTGTTAAATAGGGAACAGGGATGGAACCCGACTGTAAAGCCCAGTCCCCGGTTACATAGAGAGATGAACATCCCCGGTTACATAGAGAGATGAACATCCCCGGTTACATAGAGAGATGAACATCCCCGGTTACATAGAGAGATGAACATCCCCGGTTACATAGAGAGATGAACATCCCCGGTTACATAGAGAGATGAACATCCCCGGTTACATAGAGAGATGAACATCCCCGGTTACATAGAGATGAACATCCCCGGTTACATAGAGAGATGAACATCCCGGTTACATAGAGAGATGAACATCCCCGGTTACATAGAGAGATGAACATCCCCGGTTACATAGAGAGATTAACATCCCCGGTTACATAGAGAGATGAACATCCCCGGTTACATAGAGAGATTAACATCCCCGGTTACATAGAGAGATTAACATCCCCGGTTACATAGAGAGATTAACATCCCCGGTTACATAGAGAGATGAACATTCTAGACGAAGGCTGGCCGCCATGTGAACACACCTCTCTCACCCTTCTCCTCTCTCACCCTTCTCCTCTCTCACCCTTTCTCCTCTCTCACCCTTTCTCCTCTCTCACCCTTTCTCCTCTCTCACCTTTCTTATCTCCGGTGAGAACCCATATCTTGATGTCAGCCTTTGCCAGCTTGGCGATGGTCTCAGGAACCCCGTCCTGTAGCTTGTCCTCGATGGCAGTCGCTCCGATCATCTGCGAAAGGACATAGAAGTCAACCGGGTGACTTTTCAGAGCAGAACGTGGCGGCTTTAATAAAAGCAAGAGTCAGATGTATTTGGTAACACAAGATAAAAGGGTGTTAAACCCGGTGTCCTGATTACATTTACAAATCTGGCCCTCATATCAACGTGGCCACCTAATCATCCCCAGCTTCCAACTGGCTCGTTCATCCCCACTCTCCACTGTAAATTCTGGTGGGCAGCTGCTATAGACCACCAAGTGCTAACAGTCAGTATCTGGATAATATGTGTGAAATGCTTGATAATGTAATGTGATATCAACAGAGAAGTAGATTTTCTGGGTGATTTTAAATATTGACTGGCTTTCATTAGGATGCCGACTCAAGAGAAAGCTTCAAACTAACTAGTGCCTGCAACCTGGTTCAGGTAGGAACAAATGGGGATCCATAATAAACCCCAGGAAGAGTAGCTGCTGCCTTGGTAGGAACTAATGGGGATCCCTAATAAACCCCAGGAAGAGTAACTGCTGCCTTGGTAGGAACTAATGGGGATCCATAATAAACCCCAGGAAGAGTAACTGCTGCCTTGGAAGGAACTAATGGGGATCCATAATAAACCCCAGGAAGAGTAGCTGCTGCCTTGGCAGGAACTAATGGGGATCCATAATAAACCCCAGGAAGAGTAGCTGCTGCCTTGGCAGGAACTAATGGGGATCCATAATAAACCCCAGGAAGAGTAACTGCTGCCTTGGCAGGAACTAATGGGGATCCATAATAAACCCCAGGAAGAGTAGCTGCTGCCTTGGCAGGAACTAATGGGGATCCATAATAAACCCCAGGAAGAGTAACTGCTGCCTTGGCAGGAACTAATGGGGATCCATAATAAACCCCAGGAAGAGTAGCTGCTGCCTTGGTAAGAACTAATGGGGATCCATAATAAACACAAATACAAACTTTTCCCCAGGTCAGTGCTGTAAATGAGAATGTGTTCAGGCAACTTACCTGGTAAAATAACAGTTTAAAAAAATCTGTTTATATCTTAACGATTTAAGTATTTGGAGTGTGTCCTACCATGAGGTTGTTCTCAATCTGTTCATACACTCGATCTAGAGCAGCCTCCCTGTTGCCCATAGCAACACTGGCATCCTTGTGCTTCTTAGCCCAGGCGTCAAACTCCTGCTTACTGATATCCTTATAACACAAACACAGGGTCCGGAGAGTCTGGTTGGCAAAGATCTACAAAGGAAGAGAATGATGCACCAATGAAAAACATGCATCGTCTATTTTTTAGAGAAACTATTTGAGCTCAAGTTTAATTTGTCACGTGACCACAATGAGTTCAACAACACGTCAAACTAAGGCCACTGCAACTCCACATAGGCTCAAAGTCGTACAGCAGGGGTCTCAAAACGATGACGTCAGAATGTGGCCCCTGGGCAAAAGGAGTTTGACACATCTGCCATATTAAAAAACACCCCAGAACAGATATTGTTGACTCACATCCAGAGCCGTCTGGGTCACTTCCTTGTGTCTGGAGTTAGGAGAGAGGCGTTCGTAGATGACCGTGTCTGCTCCTTTACAGTACAAACGGATCCGGCCATCGGGGAACCTCACTGTGTGTGTGAGAGTGGGTGAGAGAGACAAGACAGCACATTAGGGAGATGGTCACAGTGAAAGGGCTAATCTTGCAAAATTCCAGCTTTCCCAAAGTTCCCCAAAAATCCTGGTCAGCTGGAAGATAAAACAGGGAGGGAATCAAACAGAGAGGGAATCAAACAGAGAGGGAATCAAACAGGGAGGGAATCAAACAGGGAGGGAATCAAACAGGGAGGGAATCAAACAGGGAGGGAATCAAACAGGGAGGGAATCAAACAGGGAGGGAATCAAACAGGGAGGGAATCAAACAGGGAGGGAATCAAACAGGGAGGGAATCAAACAGGGAGGGAATCAAACAGGGAGGGAGTCAAACAGAGAGGGAATCAAACAGAGAGGGAATTATCCAACTAGGAATTCGAACAAACCTGGGAACTCCAAAAATATCCACAGTTTTTCAACCCTACAAAAGTCCCAGGGATCACAGACTTAAAACTGTCACTCACGGATGATGGACATGCGTTTGCGGTCGCTGTTAAAGTCGAGCAGGGCCAACACCTCGTAGGTCATCTCCTGGTCCATCTCGCTGATGGTGATGGTGTCCTGGGTACGGGACAGGAACACAAAACCGAAGTTCCTGGCAGCCGTCACCAGAGCCCCCTCGTCAGGAGAGGCTGCCTGGTACACCAACTCATCTGAGGATTGAGGACAACAGACGCACATCAACTCTGGGGTCAGAGGTTATGTTACACCTGTATTATAGACTATTCATCAGTGTCTGTAGTACACTAAACTAAGACTACCGGTTTGTGTATGTTCCTGTTAAATAAATATTGGGCCGGTTCCCCCAGACACAGATAAAGATCGATCCTGGTCTAAGAAAGATTTTCAATAAATTCTCCATTGAGCATGTTTTTTTTCGTTAAGGACCAGGCTTTTTCGGTGTCCGGGATACCAGACCATTGTGTATAAATCAGTGACGTCTGAACTTTGACAATATATAATAATAATAATAATAATATATGCCATTTAGCAGACGCTTTTATCCAAAGCGACTTACAGTCATGTGTGCATACATTCTACGTACATTCTACGTATGGGTGGTCCTGGGGATCGAACCCACTACCCTGGCGTTACAAGCACCATGCTCTACCAACATCACTAGAATGCAGGTTGTCGAATGCTCACCTTCTTTCTGCTCTACCATGACCGTGTGACACAGAGACAGCAACTTGAAGAACTCCAGCGTTTCTTTCTCCTTCTTGGACCGGATGCAGGCCACCAGGGAATGATCCAAGTACTCAAACTTGCTGTCTGCGTACTTGTTCCAGCTGAAATCCACTGGCTGTGAAGTACCGAGGAGAAGAAATGACCATCAACACGATGCTACAGATACTCGGAAGGCCGGTTCCCTGGACCCAGATTAAACCTAGGTCCTTGTTAAGGGATTTTTTTTTGTTATCTATAATGACTAATTATGTATACATTTCAATCAGGATGAATTAAAAGACTTATGTTCCTGTACATGTATGAATTTTCTCTGTTGCTCTCAGTATTGAATATAATGTAGTCAGGAGTTTAGTACAATGACGGTCTGTTCCTTTGTACAAATGAATGAACCATCTCCAGACTGTCTAGAATGCTTATCTACACAGACTGACCTTGGCTCTAGGCGAGGAGGGAAGGCTTGAGATCTATAGGGCCTTTCTACCAGTGTCAAGAAGAGACATAACATTTAGAAAACGCTGACGTAATTTTCAGTTTATAACCCGTGGCAAAATGTGTATTAACTTTAGTACTCTCTTGTATTAAACGCTGTTATCGGACTTTTAAGACCGGGGCTCTGTCCATTCTTATAAAATATTAGGGTCTTACAAACCTTTAAATGCATTGACAGAGTGTTTAATTTTGATTGGGAAATAAAACAGAGGAATTTAGAATTCCTTTAACAGTCCTGAACTAACAACACTTTTAGATGGGGAATCTACTTTGAACGCTTTTTAGTCTGGGACTGTGCTTGATCTGAGTCCAGGAACCTGACCCTGAATACTTTTATTTTAATGTAATCTCTCGCAACAGATGTTGAAATGTAAAGCGTTTTGAATAGCAGAAACAGTCATGTTACACTGTGACAATCGGGAATAGAATGGTCAACCTCACCTTTCCACGATTCAGAGTCACTCCCTCGGCAGTGGTGGGGTCGCCTGGCAAAATGAAACGTATTGGTTCGTTGTTGTACTTATACAGGCATCTTCACAACATCTTTACATCATTTTTGTCATGTCTAACACAAATGCAGTGGACCAGAATTTCCATCCAAGCCAGGATATAAGTTTAGCACGATACACTGCAGTACCCATAATGCTCTGTACAACCTATCAATTTGTATCTTCCTGAAGATGTTCTGCTCTTCTCCTTATCAATTTTTCATTTTTATTTTACCTTTATTTAAATAGGCAAGTCAGTTTAGAACACATTCTTATTTTCAATGATGGCCTAGGAACAGTGGGTTAACTGCCTGTTCAGGGGCAGAACAACACTGCCTTGTTCTGCCCCTGAACGACAGATTTGTACCTTGTCAGCTCGGGGATTTGAACTTGCAACCTTCCAGTTACTAGTCCAACGCTCTAACCACTAGGCTACCCTGCCGCCCCTACACTCTAACCACTAGGCTACCCTGCCGCCCCTACACTCTAACCACTAGGCTACCCTGCCGCCCCTACACTCTAACCACTAGGCTACCCTGCCGCCCCTACACTCTAACCACTAGGCTACCCTGCCGCCCCATCAATACATGGTGTCAGAAGTGAAAGGACATTTGTCTAACCGAAGGTGCGTCCGGCGATGGTGCACTTCTTGAAGGCCATGATGTTCTGCGTGAGGGTACCGGTCTTGTCTGAGAAGACGTACTCGATCTGACCCAGTTGTTCGTTGAGGGTGGTGGTACGGGCCTTGGCTGGCGTGTCTTTCTCCTGGTAGTACATCTGAAGGTCCCAGTTGATGAACTTCGACTGGCCCAAACGAATCACTTCCACACTGGACAGGAAGTAGAGGAAATAGCATCATGACAGTCAGGTTAGGAGAAATTAACCAGGTTGACTTTTTTTCCCCCATCAGAATCACAATTTCTACATGTTAAAATAGGATAACTAGAACATTAAAATATGTAATAAAGTCTAATAAAGTTTGTGGAAGTAGAAGGTAGAGATAGTAAATACACACTTCAAGTCTTAGATCAAGAGATATTCATTGTTCTACTTCTCCATCAGGTTAGTCTCTGCTAACAGACGAAAACACGGCTGGCCCAGAAGACAGATTCTGGGTTGCTGACATCTGTGTGTTAGGATAATTGGAACTTGGATATATGACCATTGCTGATCCTGAAACGACCATCTCTTCTGAGATCGAGGGTAATAGAGGGTACAAGTGCGAGTTAGCCTGGGTTTTGTGACGACTCACCTGACGTAGAGGGAGATGGGAACCATGGTGTTGAGCACGATGATGTACCCCCAGAAGCTGAGGAAACCTCTGTAAGAAGCAGTCTGATCCTTGCCATCTTTCAGATACCAGGCCCTGCTGCCTACCTCCTCGTACCAGAAGGAGTTTCCGATGGCCAGGCCAGCACACACCAGGATCAGGATTACAAAGATCTGACGGAGGGAGGAAGGGATGAGCTTTTGGATGGAGTTCTTCCACTGTCTCTCTATTCTCACAAGCCATCATCAAGCATGTGCAAAGCCTTCAGAGAGAATTCACACCCCCTTGACTGACTCCACATTTTTTTATTGTGTTAAAACAGCACGAATAAAACATTAATTCAATTGAGATTGTGTCTCTGGCCTACATACAATATCCCACATAATGTTGTGGAATTATGCTTTTGGTGCAGCAGTGACTGTCAAACACAGATTCATTCAACCACAAGGTTTTTCCAATGCCTTGCAAAGGACACCTATTGGTAGATGAGTCAACATAAATAAAGGAGACATTGAATATCCCTTTGAGCATGGTGAAGTTAATAATTACACTTTGGATGGTGTATCAATACACCCAGTCACTACAAAAGATACAGGTGCCCTTCCCAACTCAGTTGCCGGAGAGAAAGGAAACCGCTCAGGGATTTCACCATGAGGACAATGTTCCTTTTAAAACAGTTATAGAGTTTAATGGCTGTGATAGGATAACACAGAGAATGGATCAACAAAATGATACTATCCTCCACAATACTAACCTAAATGACAAGAGTGAAAAGGAAGCCTGTACAGAATACAAATATTCCAGAAACACACATCCTGTTTGCAACAAGGAACTAAAGTAATATTGCAATACAAAGTGTTATGTTTGGAGCAAATCCAACAACATCACTGAGTACCACTCTTATCTTCAAGCCTGGTGGTGGCTGCATCATGTTATGGGTAAGCTTGTCATCAGCAAGGATTAGGGAGCTTTTCAGGACAACTACCTAAAACAGAAGGCCACCTATACACTGGAGTTGCTTGCCAAGAAGACAGTGAATATTCCTGAGTGGCCCGAGTTACAGTTTGGACTTAAATCTACTTGAAAATCTATGGCAAGACCTGAAAATGTATTCTAGCAATGATCAACAACCAACTTGGCAGAGCTTAAAAATGGGTTCATATTGCACAATCCAGGTGTGAAAAGCTCTTAGAGACTCACCAAGAAGACTCACAGCTCTTAGAGACTCACCAAGAAGACTCACAGCTCTTAGAGACTCACCAAGAAGACTCACAGCTCTTAGAGACTCACCAAGAAGACTCACAGCTCTTAGAGACTTACCCAGAAGACTCACAGCTCTTAGAGACTTACCCAGAAGACTCACAGCTCTTAGAGACTCACCAAGAAGACTCACAGCTCTTAGAGACTCACCAAGAAGACTCACAGCTGTAATCGCTGCCAAAGAGGATTCTAACATGTATTGACTCAGAGGTGTAAATACCTATGGAAAATTTGATATGTATTTAAATTTTCAATATATTTGTAAAAAAAATAAAAAATAAACACTGTCATTATGGGCTATTGTGTGTAGATGGTTGAGTAATTAAATGAATCCATTTTGAATTCAGGCTGTGACAACCAAATGTAGAATAAGTCATGGAGTATGAATGCTTTCTGAAGGCACTGTAGATGGCTGTTATTAAGAGACTTCATTTCATACAGGCTGAAATATTGCGAGGGGGTGATTGAGTCTACCACTTACACTATACACCATGTAGTTCATCAGCTCATCGATTTTAGTCCTCTTGAACCTGGTCTTGCCCCCATTCCTCATGATTTTAGTGTCAGCGCCTACAGCAGAACGGTGAACAAACAGAAGAGTAAAGGGTTTGGATGAGATTAAGTCCAAGGCAGCAATATTTGCAATATGACCGTGGTCGTTGGTGTGTGTTCGTTGGTTCCGAAAAGTGTGTTCTTACCTGCGAAGATGACCAGTCCGTGACACTCGTCAGTGTTTCTGATCCTACATCCTCTCAGCATCATATTGTCCAGATCCAGAGGGAATCTGTCTTTCCTCCAACACATGGTCCCCGTGAACTTATCCAGACGGTTGTTGGGCTCCTCACACACTATCATGGCTGTACGGAGAAACGAGACAACAGTGACAACACACTATCACGGCTGTACGGAGAAACAAGACAACAGTGACAACACATATTGTCCAGATCCAGAGGGAATCTGTCTTTCCTCCAGAAACAAGACAACAGTGACAACTTATCCAGACGGTTGTTGGGCTCAACAGTGACAACACTATCACGGCTGTACGGAGAAACAAGACAACAGTGACAACACACTATCACGGCTGTACGGAGAAACAGACAACAGTGACAACACACTATCACAAGACAACAGTGACAACACACTATCACGGCTGTACGGAGAAACAACAACAGTGACAACACACTATCACGGCTGTACGGAGAAACAAGACAACAGTGACAACACACTATCACGGCTGTACGGAGAAACAAGACAACAGTGACAACACACTATCACGGCTGTACGGAGAAACAAGACAACAGTGACAACACACTATCACGGCTGTACGGAGAAACAAGACAACAGTGACAACACACTATCACTGGCTTTATGGAGAAACGAACAACAGTGACCACACTATCCTGGCTGTATGGAGAAACAAGACAACAGTGACAACACACTATCCTGGCTGTATGGAGGGAAACAGTGACAACACACTATCACTGGCTGTATAGAAACGAGACAACAGTGACAACACACTATCACTGGCTGTATAAAACGGAAACAGTGACAACACACTATCACTGGCTGTATAAAACAAGACAAGACAACAGTGACAACACACTATCACGGCTGTACAGAGAAACAAGACAACACACTCTCCTGGCTGTATGAGGGAACAAGGGAAGTGACCACACTATCCTGGCTGTATGAGGGAACAGTGACCACACTATCCTGGCTGTATGAGGGAACAGTGACCACACTATCCTGGCTGTATAAGGGAACAGTGACCACACTATCCTGGCTGTATAAGGGAACAGTGGCCACACTATCCTGGCTGTATAAGGGAACAGTGACCACACTATCCTGGCTGTATAAGGGAACAGTGACCACACTATCCTGGCTGTATAAGGGAACAGTGACCACACTATCCTGGCTGTATAAGGGAACAGTGACCACACTATCCTGGCTGTATAAGGGAAGTGACCACACTATCCTGGCTGTATGAGGGAACAGTGACCACACTATCCTGGCTGTATGAGGGAACAGTGACCACACTATCCTGGCTGTATAAGGGAAGTGACCACACTATCCTGGGCGGAACAGTATCAGAACTTGTTATGATGAGGTGTTGCAAGTCTTTTCTACTCATTTTATTTCTATGGCTCACACCATCATAGCTGGGAGGGGGGGGGGGGGAGAAAACCGTGACCAGGCAGAGTCTAGCTAGCTGCACAGCTCGACAGGATATATTTGACAAGCAATAACTGCCATCCTGGGTGCCCCGTAGTTTACGACTGCAAATACATCTGGAAGACACTAAAAGAGAAGAGTGGACCCACTTTCTCTCCCACCGTCTCTCTCCCACTCTCAGGATTCCACTCATCTGTACACGCTCTCTGAAATAATATTGTGATACTCTACATGGTGTTTTCTCTCGTTACTACAGCACAGCAGTATGTTACCGTCAAACTGTGCCAGCTGGCGCTCCTCCTGCAGTCTCTCGTCTGTTACTTTCAGACCCATTTTAAACTTCAGGTTGGTTTCCCTGAAAATCAAGAAACGTACTTTCATTTTCCAGTGGACTTCTATAGAATGCAGGGAACATCTTATCCTTAGTCCCAGATCTGGTCTCTCTTATTTGGCATGCTAGCACAAACAGACTTCTGTAGCTCAGTTGGTAGAGCATGGCGCTTGTAACGCCAGGGTAGTGGGTTCGATCCCCAGGACCACCCATACGTAGAATGTATGCACACATGACTGTAAGTCGCTTTGGATAAAAGCGTCTGCTAAATGGCATATATTATTATTATATTATATATACACTCAGGCTAGGGAGCATCTGTACATTTAAAGAAACTAAACCATGTTATCCTTTTGATAGTATTGTTTGATTAACGAAAAGGTTATCGATCTAAAAAAATCAACAGGCTTAAAAACAGACCGACTACAACAAGTCTCAGCAAAACATGTTTTAATCCAATTTCAGCTCTTATTAAAATGTTTATGTTTACACAAAAGGCACGTCCTGTTAATGTCATTTCTCCTGTTTAATCAAGGAACAGTTGTTGACAACCCCATTATGAAATGTCAGAATTCACAACGAGGTTTGAAGACCTGGGATGTGTCCCAAATGACAACATATTCCCTACAGAGTGCACTACTTTTGACCAGGGCCCAATAGGGCTCAAAGTGCACTACTTTTGACCAGGGCCCAATAGGACTCAAAGTGCACTACTTTTGACCAGGGCCCAATAGGGCTCAAAGTGCACTACTTTTGACCAGGGCCCAATAGGGCTCAAAGTGCACTACTTTTGACCAGGGCCCAATAGGGCTCAAAGTGCACTACTTTTGACCAGGGCCCAATAGGGCTCAAAGTGCACTACTTTTGACCAGGGCCCTACTTTTGACCAGGGCCCAATAGGGCTCAAAGTGCACTACTTTTGACCAGGGCCCAATAGGGCTCAAAGTGCACTACTTTTGACCAGGGCCCTACTTTTGACCAGGGCCCAATAGGGCTCAAAGTGCACTACTTTTGACCAGGGCCCAATAGGGCTCAAAGTGCACTACTTTTGACCAGGGCCCAATAGGGCTCAAAGTGCACTACTTTTGACCAGGGCCCAATAGGGCTCAAAGTGCACTACTTTTGACTAGGGCACATAGAATATATAAGAAATAGGATGCCTTTTGGGACAGGAAGGCCAATACATTTACTTGTGTTTGAGAACATCTTACCCATCGAGCTCGGCAGTTTCCACATAACAAAGACTGTTGGGGTTTGAACTGGACAACAACAGAATGTCGGCCTAAAAAAAATATATTTTAAAAAAATGATCAAATTATTTTTGGGGAACTGAATTATAAAAATGGCTGGTTGGTTTCAATTAAATCAAATGAATAATACATTATGAAATATAAATTCAGAACCTTCAGAATTGTTCAAAAGTATATATATATTTTTATTTTAAAAGGAACAGAGTCAAAGAACAAATAAATGACATTACCGGGATGTGACCATTTTTCTTCAAACGAACCACATCACCAACATGGATGTTCATCCACTTTGACTCTTGAAACCTGGATTTGGAAAAAGTTTGTCATTTTTTTACCCCCCCCCTATTCTTTATCATGTTCAAAACATGAAGTTCCTCTTGTTGATGCATAGCACAGACAATACAATAAACAAGGTACGAGATTACAAAAAGATACACTGTTGCACTACGGAGATCCAGAACACAATACTGTTCTCGTTTCTATGTTCACACCATAGACTTAGATAGACGACTCCTCTTTGCATCTGTCCCATTATGGTGTCAGAGCTTCTTCTTTTACTACTTCTATGAGTTGGTTTCAAACAGAAAGGGTGCATACTGCCACCTGGAGGCTGTTGTTTGAACAGGTATAAAGCCAAGGATGGCGATTTACTGCCACCTGCAGTTATGGAATGTTTGCTCATGGGTATAATTCATTGGCTGATCCCTCCCGATGACCTGGATGGAATCATGTGATCCTTCCTTAACCTATAGAAAGTCCCACCCAGTTGACTACTTCAAAATGGTGAAAGCCCTCAATGCCACTGCAGGGTCAATTCCAAGTACATATCTATCCATGTCTATGGTTCATCATCCTCATTACCTGCCATCCAGGAGGACATCACACTTCCTGTTGTTGATCTCCTTGTCCATCCTGTGGCGGGCCTGTTAGATGGGGAGAGAAAACACCCGCCAGGGTTCAGAATTACACTAATGGACCACAGTGAGCTCTTCACAACAAAATGTAGTGTACTACACATGACAATGGGGTGGGGGTGGGGGGGAGATGCATAAATAAAAAGAGGCCTTTTTCTTAGTTGCAGGTGGTCCGCAAATTATATAAAAATATATTTTCTCTAAAAAGAATAAATTGTGACAATAATGGAGGTTATAATCAATTATAAATTAAATTTATACAATGAAAAGTGTTGAACAAATATCCATCTGTAATGAAAGTCCTTTAATCTGTTACATTCACTGAGAACATTGATTCTGAAATTTGACCTCTATAATATTTTATGTTAAAGAATTCCGCGACTCCGCGAAAAGCTGGTACTCAAGAGGTTTTGGACGTTGATTTGGTGGTCCCCGGAAAGGAAAATGTTGGGAACTACTGATCTATAGGACACCACGTTTCGGCGCGAAGACTTTAGGAGAAGAGTGGAGAATTGATGTAGCCAGCGAGAAGTGGATGAGTCACGCACCAGATCATCCACTAGGTCTTTGATGGCTGTGATTCCCAGCACCAGAACTAAAGGCACTAAGGTCGTGTACCAAGGCAACGTGGTGATCTCAGGAATAATCTGAGGAGAGAGGAATAATCACAACAGTGTATTATTAATATCAGAGTCTGTTACTTTAACATTCAATCAAACATGTTCAGAGGATTCGTCTTTCCCCTCGCTTTCTACGGGAAGCCAAAGGAGTCATACCTAGAGTGTATTATTAATATCAGAGTCTGAATGTTAAAGTAACAATCTAATGTCTAATCCAATCTGGTGATCCCAAGAATAGGAAAAGAGGGATAGGAAAAATAATAATAATATATTAAAAAGGAAATAAAAAACATTGTTACAAATTAATATCACAGAAACTATCACTTCATCATTCAATCAAACATGTTCAGAGGATTCAAGGCAGCCGTGATCACAGGAATAATCTGATGATGGGGGAAGAAAGGAAAGTACAACCATCTCTAGTCTATTGTTCCATCCTGACCTGTGAACCCGGTGCCAGGATGAAGTGACTAAGGGGCCAGTTGAAATCAGTGGGGAGGGGGGGCAGTATTTCACACTTAGTCTCTTCTCCTATGTCCTGCTGGACTACTGTACTGTCGTACTGCTGAAAACTTTACGTAATATTTCCGTCAGCTTTGGAGCTCGTGTGTCAGCGCCACTGTAACTGTGCACAAATGACGTCTCACCTGTCTTTCCCCTCGCTTTCTACGGGAACCCAAAGGAGTCATACCTGACCGACTTAGTGGCTTTGCATTCCCTCCCAACACACACAGAGACCGCTCTGTCCATTGTGCTAACACAGCGCAGATACAGATTATTTTAGTGCCAACCTGTCACTCAATTTGAACTTTTTTTTTTAATGTACAGACATAAAAGTAAAACTATGGGGGTGAATGTTTGAACTGGGGGGGCTAAACACACTTCACCCCCCCTATGGAGCCGGGTTTCTGCTGTCCAATAACGCTTCATCACTCACTGCTCAGGCCAGGGCCATTATATGTTATATGATGATGTGTCAGTATTTACATCGCATTTTACATTTATGTAAATTCATTTAAACTGCTCGCAATAAAACAAGCCAATCGCAATCCTTCCATCCATAGTGTAGTATACGTTGGGATGTCTCACAGAAGACTCTTTGCTGTTAGTGGAACCCCACCGTCTACCGCTGAAGATGCTTGTAAATCAGTAAGGATGTAACACAGGACGTAACAGGACGTAACAGGATGTAACACAGGACGCAACACAGGACGCAACAGGACGCAACACAGGACGCAACACAGGACGCAACACAGGACGCAACACAGGACGCAACACAGGACGCAACACAGGACGCAACACAGGACGCAACACAGGACGCAACACAGGACGTAACACAGGGCGTAACACAGGGCGTAACACAGGGCGTAACACAGGGCGTAACACAGGGCGTAACACAGGACGTAACAGGACGCAACACAGGACGCAACACAGGACGCAACACAGGACGCAACACAGGACGCAACACAGGACGCAACAGGACGCAACAGGACGCAACACAGGACGCAACACAGGACGCAACACAGGACGCAACACAGGACGCAACACAGGGCGTAACACAGGGCGTAACACAGGGCGTAACACAGGGCGTAACACAGGGCGTACAGGACGCAACACAGGGCGTAACACAGGACGTAACACAGGGCGTAACACAGGACGTAACACAGGGCGTAACACAGGGCGTAACACAGGGCGTAACACAGGGCGTAACACAGGGCGTAACAGGACGTAACAGGACGTAACAGGACGTAACAGGACGTAACAGGACGTAACACAGGACGTAACACAGGACGTAACACAGGATGTAACACAGGGCGTAACACAGGGCGTAACACAGGGCGTAACACAGGGCGTAACACAGGGCGTAACAGGACGTAACAGGACGTAACACAGGGCGTAACACAGGACGTAACACAGGGCGTAACACAGGACGTAACACAGGACGTAACACAGGACGTAACAGAGGACGTAACACAGGACGTAACACAGGACGTAACAGGATGTAACAGGGCGTAAAACAGGACGTAACAGGATGTAACACAGGACGTAACAGGATGTAACACAGGACGTAACAGGATGTAACACACGACGTAACAGGATGTAACAGGGCGTAACAGGGCGTAACAGGGCGTAACACAGGGGTGTCGTCAGCTGACTGACCTGTAGGATGAGCAGGGCCAGGAAGTAAAGGTTGGCAACCCGTTTGAACTGCTCCAACAGATTCAGTGGGATGAACGTCAGCGCGTTATATTTGTACGTCTTGATTCCATTCCCCTACAAACAATACAAGGAGGACGAGTACACAAACACGGTCACAAACAAGGCAACAGTAAACATGACAACCCCCCCCCCCTCCAAGAATGATGCAGCGCCTCCCTGTCCCCCCTACAACCCACCCCCCTCTCGGGCCAATTGAGATATCACATGACTAACAAATTTCAGTTATCATGTTTGAACACAGATTATCCATTATATTGACCAAACACTCGAGTGGCCACTCAAACAATGAAAACTAAATATATATTTTTTTTAAATGGAAGGCAGTTAGTTTCTTAAACTAAACCACTCCATGTCTGTGTCAAATGGCATGACCTGACATTTGGCAATGACAAGGAATGGCAAAGAGTGTTACTAGACACACAGAGTTTATCGCAATTCAATTGAAGGGCTTTATTGGCATGGGAAACATGTGTTAACATTGCCAAAGCAAGTGAGGTAGACAACATACAGAGTGAATATATAAAGTGAAAAACAACAAAAATTTATAATAAATATTACACATACAGAAGTTTCAAAACAATAATAATCCTCTCTCTCTCCCCCTCTCTCTCTCTCTCCCCTCTCTCTCTCTCTCTCTCCTCTCTCTCTCTCTCTCTCTCTCTCTCTCTCTCTCTCTCTCTCTCTCCCCCTCTCTCTCTCTCTCTCTGCTGGTGGGCCGAGGATCATTTACATAAACAAACTGCAGCCACAGTATTGAGAGGAGGCAAATGATCCGACAAAACAAAATGTGTGTCCACTCCAGTCCCAATTGGCATCCCATTCCCTATATAGTACACTACTTTTGACCAGGGCCCATAACTGGTTTAGTGTTTCTAGGGGAATAGGGTGCCGTTTTGGACGGAACCCTGCATCTACAACACAATAGGTTGGGGAGTAGGACTCTAAGACTTTTCGTCTGGACTATTTCATTGGAGTTAACATGATGCTAAAGTAATTGTCAGTGACCTTAAGAGTATAGTCTTTAACCAAGGGTACGAAAATAAAACATTAGCCAGGCTAACTACCATTACACGGATAGGAATGGTCTTAGGAGTGGTCTTAAAGAGACGGTTCGTTTTTTTTTTTCCTTATTCAATTTACCCAGTCAGATTAACTCGTGGATCCCGTGATAGCTTTCTGACGATCGACACTTGGGAGTGTGCACGGGAGTGTGCACGGGAGTGTGCACGGGAGTGTGCACGGGAGTGTGCACGGGAGTGTGGGAACACGAGACTATTCTAAATGATGACTAGTAGAGATTATTATTATTTTTTATTTTTTTAAATACACATTTTAGATATCAGGAAATGATTTTAACGATATAAATCGCAATATTATTTTTGACAATGTCAAATGTTCTTCCTTCAAAGCTTGTTCTCAATCTTTTTAAATAGTGAGCCAATATGTTTTCAGAATTTTCTCATAGATCGTCTCTCTGCTGCAGACATATGGTGAGCAATATGTTCGGAACGTTGAATCATAATATTGATTTGCAATACACATACAAAATCACAATACACATATAAAATCACAATACACATACAAAATCACAATACACATACAAAATCACAATACACATACAAAATCACAATACACATATAAAATCACAATACACATATAAAATCACAATACACATACAAAATCACAATACACATATAAAATCACAATACACATACAAAATAATATAATATAATAATATATAATAATAATATATGCCATTTAACAGACGCTTTTATCCAAAGCGACTTACAGTCATGTGTGCATACATTCTACGTATGGGTGGTCCCGGGGATCGAACCCACTACCCTGGCGTTACTATGTAGGGTATAGGGTGCCACTTGGGATAAACTCTCTTTTAACAAAGTTGCTTATCTGAAAACATATTGCTTCATTTGGGTAAATTTGGGCAATACACATACAAAATCACAATACACATACAAAATCACAATACACATACAAAATCACAATACACATACAAAATCACAATACACATATAAAATCACAATACACATATAAAATCACAATACACATCGCATCGGCACCTGCATACTGCGATAATATCGTAACCTGGTGACTAACAAGTAAATGAACCCAAAATAAAGGAAGTTGGATCACCACAGGACAGGTGATAAACTGGTAATCAAATGGCTCCCCGGACTATTTGCATTGTGTCCAGCCACCACCTCAAACCCCTCCCCGCCAACCCCTCCCAGCCACCACCTCAAACCCCTCCCCGCCAACCCCTCCCAGCCACCACCTCAAACCCCGCCACCACCTCAAACCCTCCCGCCACCCCCTCAAACCCCTCCCCCGCCACCCTCAACCCCTCCCAGCCACCACCTCAAACCCCGCCACCCCCTCAAACCCCTCCCCGCCACCCCTCCCCCGCCACCACCTCAAACCCCTCCCCGCCAACCCCTCCCAGCCACCACCTCAAACCCCGCCACCTCAAACCCCTCCCCCCCCAACCCCTCCCCCCCCACCACCACCTCAAACCCCTCCCCGCCAACCCTCCCCGCCACCACCTCAAACCCCGCCACCTCAAACCCCTCCCCGCCAACCCCTCCCAGCCACCACCTCAAACCCCGCCACCCCCTCAAACCCCTCCCCGCCAACCCCTCCCAGACACCACCTCAAACCCCTCCCCGCCAACCCCTCAAACCCCTCCCCGCCCCTACTTCAAACCCAAACAACCCCTCAAACCCCTCCCCCGCCAACCCCCAAACCCCTCCCGCCAACCCCTCAAACCCCTCCCCGCCAACCCTCAAACTCCTCCCCGCCAACCCCTCAAACTCCTCCCCGCCCCTACCTCAAACCCAAACAACCCCTCAAACCCCTCCGCCAACCCCTCAAACTCCTCCCCGCCAACCCCTCAAACTCCTCCCCGCCCCTACCTCAAACCCAAACAACCCCTCAAACCCCTCCCCGCCACCCCCTCAAACCCCTCCCCGCCAACCCCTCCCCGCCAACCCCTCCCCGTTAACCCCCTCAAACCCCTACCCGCCAACCCCTAACCCTCCCCGTTTACCCCTAACCCCTCAAACCCCTCCCCGCCAACCCCTCCAACCCCTCCCCGCAACCCCTCAAACCCCTCCCCGCCACCCCCTCAATAAGCCCCCGCACATGGACTCTGTACTGGTACCCCCTGTTTATAGCCTCCACATTGACAATGTACCGGTACCACCTGTATATAGCCTCGCTACTGTTATTTTATTTCTTTACTTACCTATTGTTTACCTAATACCCATTTTTTACTTAAAAATTGCACCGTTGGATCAGGGCTTGTGAGGAAGCATTTCACTCTAAGGTTGTTGTTGTATTTGACGCACGTGACAAATAAAGTTTGATTTGACCACAGACTAACCAGGAGTCCTGTCCTGGTACAGTCTGCCCAGTCACTGATAGATAACGAGTTATTGTCAACCCAAAGTATCCGACATGGCGTCAACAATGACGACAATGGAATGAAAAAAAGTAGTGAAAGTGTCATGTTTTGTCTTATATTGTCTTGTCATTTTGCTTTTCCTTCTGTTCGTTTTCCCCCTGCTGGTCTTTTTAGGTTCGTTCCCCTTTTTCTCTCTCCCTCCCTCTCTCTCTTCTCTCTGTCGTTCCGTTCCTGCTCCCAGCTGTTCCTATTTCCCTATCAATCATTTAGTCTTCCCACACCTGTTCCCTATCTTTTCCCCTGATTAGAGTCCCTATTTCTCCCCTTGTTTTCCGTTTCTGCCCTGTCGGATCCTTGTATATTGTTCACCGTGCTGTGTCTTTGTATCGCCCTGTCGTGTCGTGTTTCCCTCAGATGCTGCGTGGTGAGCAGGTGTCTGAGTCTGCTACGGTCAAGTGCCTTCCCGAGGCAACCTGCAGTTTATTATCGAGTCTCCAGTCAGTTCTCGTGATTACGAGTGATATTGTTTTTATGCTTTATTTACCGCTCCGATTTGTCTAGGAGTATTGCTATTTCCTTAAACTGGATTAAAGACTCTGTTTTCGCCAAGTCGCTTTTGGGTCCTCATTCACCTGCATAACAGAAAGGATGAAATCTTGACGTTTAAACACCTCGTGTTGAGCCATTGCATAGGTAGATTTTATTTAGCCTGTCCACAAACGTAAAACCACCAAAGCACATGACAGGGCTTGGTTTCGGTCTTAGTTTCAACCTTTAAAAAATGTTGTGTTGCCCTTACCTACCAGCAGCTGTCATTACTCCGACACAGCCTGCTGTTGCCAGTAAATATTTAGATAGAAAAAAAATGAGATGAGGGTCGTGTTCATTAGGCTCAAAACAGTCAGCTACTATCTCTGAACTTCTCCAATAAGCAACACTTGTTTTTCCATTGGCCTAATGAACTTCTCCAATAAGTAACACTTGTTTTTCCATTGGCCTAATGAACACGACCCATGTCTGAACTTCTCCAATAAGCAACACTTGTTTTTCCCATTGGCCTAATGAACATGATCCATTTCTGAATCAGCAGTTAAGGGTGGAATAATATGATTTCTAAATGGTGGAACCGGGAGAGAGGTGACTTACTGCGTACTTGCTCTTCTTGAGACACAAAAGGTATTTTTTCTGAAACTCTGGCAGGTTACAGAAGGCTCTGTCGTTCGCTTTGACACTCCAACCAGACTCTGGAAACACACCAACAAATAGTCAGACTCTGGAAGCAGACAGCCAGCCAGACAGCCAGACTCTGGAAGCAGACAGACAGCCAGACAGCCAGACTCTGGAAACAGACAGCCAGCCAGACAGCCAGACTCTGGAAACAGACAGCCAGCCAGACAGCCAGACTCTGGAAGCAGACAGCCAGCCAGACTCTGACAGACAGCCAGACAGACAGACTCTGGAAACACAGACAGCCAGACTCTGGAAACACAGCAGACAGCCAGACAGCCAGACAGCCAGACTCTGGAAACACAGACAGACAGACAGTCAGACAGCCAGACTCTGGAAACACAGACAGCCAGACTCTGGAAACACAGACATCTGGAAACACAGACATCTGGAAACACAGACAGCCAGACTCTGGAAACACAGACAGCCAGACTCTGGAAACACAGACAGCCAGACTCTGGAAACACAGACAGCCAGACTCTGGAAACACAGACAGCCAGACACACAGCCAGACTCTGCCAGACAGTCAGCCAGACAGCCAGACTCTGGAAACACAGACAGTCAGACTCTGGAAACACAGACAGCCAGACTCTGGAAACACAGACAGCCAGACTCTGGAAACACAGACAGCCAGACAGACAGCCAGACAGACAGCCAGACAGACAGCCAGACTCTGGAAACACAGACAGCCAGACTCTGGAAACACAGACAGCCAGACCACACAGCCAGACTCTGGAAACACAGACAGCCAGACTCTGGAAACACAGACAGCCAGACTCTGGAAACACAGACAGCCAGACTCTGGAAACACAGACAGCCAAACTCTGGAAACACAGACAGCCAGACTCTGGAAACACAGACAGACAGCCACACAGCCAGACTCTGGAAACACAGACAGCCAGCCTCTGGAAACACAGACAGCCAGACAGACAGACAGACAGACAGCCCGACAGACAGCCAGACTCTGGAAACACAGACAGTCAGACTCTGGAAGCACAGACAGCCAGACTCTGGAAGCACAGACAGCCAGACTCTGGAAGCACAGACAGACCAGACTCTGGACAGACAGACAGCCAGACTCTGGAAGCACAGACAGACAGACAGCCAGACTCTGGAAGCACAGACAGCCAGACAGACAGACAGACAGCCAGACTCTGGAAACACAGACAGCCAGACAGACAGCCAGACTCTGGAAGCACAGACAGCCAGACTCTGGAAGCACAGACAGCCAGACAGACAGCCAGACAGACAGCCTCTGGAGACAGACAGCCAGACTCTGGAAGACAGACAGCCAGACAGACAGCCAGACAGACAGCCAGACAGACAGCCAGACTCTGGAAACACAGACAGCCAGACAGACAGTCAGACTCTGGAAACACAGACAGCCAGACTCTGGAAGCACAGACAGCCAGACTCTGGAAGCACAGACAGCCAGACTCTGGAAGCACAGACAGCCAGACTCTGGAAGCACAGACAGCCAGCACAGACAGCCAGACTCTGGAAGCACAGACAGCCAGACTCTGGAAGCACAGACAGCCAGACTCTGGAAGCACAGACAGCCAGACTCTGGAAGCACAGACAGCCAGACTCTGGAAGCACAGACAGCCAGACTCTGGAAGCACAGACAGCCAGACTCTGGAAGCACAGACAGCCAGCCAGACAGACAGCCAGACAGACAGCCAGACAGACAGCCAGACAGACAGACAGCCAGACAGACAGCCAGACAGACAGACTCTGGAAACACAGACAGCCAGACTCTAGAAACAGACAGAAAACAGCCAGACTCTAGAAACAGACAGCCAGACAGACAGCCAGACTCTAGAAACAGACCAACAGAGAGTCAGAGGGAATATGCTTGAACGGTGAAACTGGTACATTTCTAAACCAATCAAAAGCTAGCACCTCATTGGTGTGTTCTCAGATTGTCTAATGTAAGAGGTGTTTGTGTGGCTGTGTGTCTGTGTGTGTTCTGCAGCTATTCTCTAGTGTCTGCTCCCAGTCTCTCACCAGTGCTCTTGATCTCTTCAGGCTGTGGTCCCCCTGGGGGCCCCTCTTCGTCTGAGCCGGGGTCCAATTCATCATCCGTCTCGTCGTCACTGTACGGCATGACCTCATCGTCAGGGCCCAGTGACCCCTGGGAGTCTGATCGCTCCCGACTCATGGTAATGAGACGTCTGAAGGTCGCTCACTGGGGGGGGAGAGAGATGGTATTTTTTTACTATTGTTTAATTTCCCTTTAACAGTCTTTGGAAAAGCAGAAACTAATGTGCTGTCTAATTGTGGTGACAGAGAGGATCTAATGTCATGTGGATTTGGTCAGTGAAGGAGTAGGACAAACCACCAGTGTTATCTACAAGCACCAGTTGTCGGCCATATAGCCAATAACAGTCATTGTCAGCCGGCTACTTTGAGTTCATAAAATAAACAGCATCTCAGAAACAGCATGCCTCCTGGGATTTACACACACACACACACACACACACACACACACACACACACACACACGACAGTGTCTAGGGTTTACAGAGAACGGTGCGACAAACAAAACAACATCCAGTCAGCTGCGGCCCTCTGGGTAAAAACAGCTCGTTGATGAGAGGTGGAAGGAGACTGGCAAGAATCGTGGAAGCTAACAGGCCCGCCTACAGACAGACAAATAACAGCACAGTGAAACAGTGGTGTGCAGAACGGCATCTCGTCTGTCCTTATCACGGATGTGCTACTGCAGCAGGCGACCACACCGGGTTCCACTCCTATCAGCTAAAAACAAGAAGTGGCTCCTAGTGGGGACACGCCATCACCAACACTGGACAATTGTAGTGAAAAAATAAAATTGCACAGTCCAACGAATCCCAGTTCCTGTTGCGTCATGCTGATGGCAGAGTCAGGATTTGGTGTGAGCAGTGTGAGTCCGTGGCCCCATCCTGCCAGGTGTCAACGGTACGGGCTGGTGGTGGTGTAATGGTGTAGGGAATGTTTTCAGGGCACACGTTAGGTCCCCTTGATACCAATTGTGCAACGTTAACATACCCCGAAGAATTCAGGGTGTTCTGGAGTCCGGACCTTGTACTAGACGGGTGTATCTAATAAGTTAACTCAGGGTTAGCCTTTTGGCACCAAGGTCTTTTAACCACTTTGTTTTAGACAAGAAGTTATTTGGAGTTGTCCGGCCCGGGGCTTAAACCAGCAACCTTCCAGCTGCTGGTCTGGTTCTCCAACCTGTTTCTCAATCCTGGTCCTGGGTAGCTGAAAGGGGTACACCTTCTTTTTGTCCTGACACTACAAAGCTGATTCAGATTATCAACGCATCAAGCTTTGACGATTTAAATCAGATGTGTAGTGCTAAGGCAAATACTAAAATGTGCACCACTTTGTGTCTCATGACCAGGAAACACTCCTCTAAGCTAGACTACTACAGGACCAGGAAACACTGCTCTAAGCTAGACTACTACAGGACCAGGAAACACTGCTCTAAGCTAGACTACTACAGGACCAGGAAACACTGCTCTAAGCTAGACTACTACAGGACAAATGCATGGGTGTGGTGCTTTGTCTACAATGGTTCAAGCCCAGGACAACACAACAATGGGTATGGGACTGAACTGACAACTGGAAGGCTCCCATGTACCATCTCCTGCCATTGTGCTCTTGAGCAAGGCACTTAATCCCTCACAATTGCTCTCCGCCCAGGGGGGGTGCTGCACTGCGAGGTGTTGGGAGAAGCAGGAAAAACACATTTCCGTTCTAACCAATGGACAATAAAAAAAAGTATCGATTGTCTCCATGTTCTGGACACGAGATAACTCTGCACATCTCTACAACCACGCCTCTATTTCACCACATGTCTCATATTGTTCTACACTGTCATTACTGTATGCCTACTGTGTCAATGTGCCATGTAAACGATCCTGTATCTTCAGAAGAAATCAACTGAGGTCATTTATTAACGATGCCCACTTCAATATTGTGAAAAGACTAATGTCTCTATTTACGCTGCCTACGTTGAATCTTTTTAGTGAATTACTTGTTTTATTGCGAAAGGTTGTGATATTGGGAAATACTCATATATCATGTTATAACATGTTCACTTTGCCAACAAATGAGAGCTGAAAGAGAGAGAGAGAGAGAGAGAGAGCTGAATTAGAGAGAGAGAGAGAGAGAGAATTAGAGAGAGAGAGAGAGCTGAATGAGAGAGAGAGAGAGCTGAATGAGAGAGAGAGAGAGAGAGAGAGAGAGCTGAATGAGAGAGAGAGAGAGAGCTGAATGAGAGAGAGAGAGAGAGAGAGAGAGAGAGAGAGAGAGCTGAATTAGAGAGAGAGAGAGAGAGAGAGAGAGAGAGAGAGAGAGAGAGCTGAATTAGAGAGAGAGAGAGAGAGAATTAGAGAGAGAGAGAGAGAGAATTAGAGAGAGAGAGAGAGAGAGAGAGAGAGAGCTGAATTAGAGAGAGAGCTGAATGAGAGAGAGAGAGAGAATTAGAGAGAGAATTAGAGAGAGAGAGAGAGAGAGAATTAGAGAGAGAGAGAGAGAGAGAGAGAGCTGAATTAGAGAGAGAGAGAGAGAGAGAGAGAGAGAGAGAGAGAGAGAGAGAGAGAGCTGAATTAGAGAGAGAGAGAGAGAGAATTAGAGAGAGAGAGAGAGAGAGAGAGAGCTGAATTAGAGAGAGAGAGAGAGCTGAATTAGAGAGAGAGAGAGAGAGAGAGCTGAGAGAGAGAGAGAGAGAGAGAGCTGAATTAGAGAGAGAGAGAGAGAATTAGAGAGAGAGAGAGAGCTGAATTAGAGAGAGAGAGAGAGAGCTGAATTAGAGAGAGAGAGAGAGAGCTGAATTAGAGAGAGAGAGAGAGAGAGAGAGAGCTGAATGAGAGAGAGAGAGAGAGAGCTGAATTAGAGAGAGAGAGAGCTGAATTAGAGAGAGAGAGAGAGAGAGAGAGAGAGCTGAATTAGAGAGAATTAGAGAGAGAGAGAGAATTAGAGAGAGAATGAGAGAGAGAGAGAGAGAGAATTAGAGAGAGAGAGAGAGAGAGCTGAATAAGAGAGAGAGAGAGAGAGAGAGAGAATTAGAGAGAGAGAGCTGAATTAGAGAGAGAGAGAGAATTAGAGAGAGAGAGAGAGAGCTGAATTAGAGAGAGAGAGAGAGCTGAATTAGAGAGAGAGAGAGCTGAATTAGAGAGAGAGAGAGAGAGAGCTGAATTAGAGAGAGAGAGAGAGCTGAATTAGAGAGAGAGAGAGAGCTGAATTAGAGAGAGAGAGAGAGCTGAATTAGAGAGAGAGAGAGAGAGAGAGAGAGCTGAATTAGAGAGAGAGAGAGAGAGCTGAATTAGAGAGAGAGAGAGA
Source organism: Oncorhynchus gorbuscha (assembly GCF_021184085.1). Taxonomy (NCBI): domain Eukaryota; kingdom Metazoa; phylum Chordata; class Actinopteri; order Salmoniformes; family Salmonidae; genus Oncorhynchus; species Oncorhynchus gorbuscha. Next base: position 81,067,759 of record NC_060183.1, on the reverse strand, counting down.
GAGAGAGAGAGAGAATTAGAGAGAGAGAGCTGAATTAGAGAGAGAGCTGAATTAGAGAGAGAGAGAGAGAGCTGAATTAGAGAGTGAGATAGAACTGAATTAGAGAGAGAGCTGAATTAGAGAGAGAGCTGAATTAGAGAGAGAGAGAGAGAGCTGAATTAGAGAGAGAGAGAGCTGAATTAGAGAGAGAATTAGAGAGAGCTGAATTAGAGAGAGAGCTGAATTAGAGAGAGAGCTGAATTAGAGAGAGAGCTGAATTGAGAGAGAGCTGAATTGAGAGAGCTGAATTGAGAGAGAGCTGAAATTATACCTTTAAAACTTGATGGGTTAAATGGAATATTAACTGGAAAAGGAGTGGAATAATATGGTTAAGTTTGATTTATTTCAGTATCTGAAAAATATGCATCAAGGATGAAATTATTTTGAGTTTTCACTGCTTTTTAAATCAGATGGGGTATTTTTTTTTTTTTTGCAAGGAGAGAATATTTAGGCTACACAGTTTAGAGAGGAGAAACATTGAAAGAAACATCTTTACAGATGTCAGCTAGATGATTGACTAGTTCCTGCTATCAGGAACTATGTCAGCTAGATGATTGGCTGTCAGCCAATGCTGATTGGCTGACAGCTGTGGTATATCAGACTGTATACAACGAGTATGACAAAAATATATATATATATTTTTACTGCTCTAATTACATTGGTATACAGTTTATAATAGCAGTAAGGCACCTTGGGGGTTTGTGGTATATGGCCAATATACCACAGCTACGGGCTGTATCCAGCCACTGTATTGCATTAGATCGGCCCTTAGATATTGGCCACATGCCACACCCCTCGTTCCTTATCGCTTAAATATATAATGGATTAGCCTTGATCATTTATTTGTCTTCTAGGGCAACAATTTATGACTGAAGAGAAGCTGCAAGCCTAGGCCTATCTGACCCGACAAGTTGACCAAAGGCAAATTTCAGAAATTCTTATCAGATAAATATACACATTTATCCCACAGTCTCTGCCTGTCATACAAGGAGGCTACAGTGTCTGCTGTACACCTCCACCTGTCCGGTCTGCTGTACACCTCCACCTGTCCGGTCTGCTGTACACCTCCACCTGTCCGGTCTGCTGTACACCTCCACCTGTCCGGTCTGCTGTACACCTCCACCTGTCCGGCCAGATGCTTCTCGCCACTATCCAGGCCAAGTACCCCACCTCCTCTGGAGGGTCTGGCTGTGTAGCTCTGCGTCAGACTTCTCCATACACTGACTAGGCCACGTCACCCTGCTTTTCCATCTTCACAAACAGACTTAGTTTACTTTTCTGCTTGTGACGTACAACTTGACATGTTGAGTTCTCTGGCGCTGCTAGCTAGCCGGGATATGGAACGGCATCGTGCGTTCTAAATGACTTTATTGTTTACGGTCCACTTAAAAAAGGTCTACAGGTGCATCTGTGATGGCCAACACAGCACAGCTTGGACCACTACCCGCCCAATCAGCATCCAGGATCCATAGTTCGCTCTTAATGTCTAGATTATAACTAGTCTTCTGTTAGTTCTTAATGTCCTGTTATATAATAACTAGTCTTCTGTTAGTTCTTAATGTCCTGCTAGATTATAACTAGTCTTCTGTTAGTTCTTAATGTCCTGCTAGATTATAACTAGTCTTCTGTTAGTTCTTAATGTCCTGTTATATAATAACTAGTCTTCTGTTAGTTCTTAATGTCCTGTTATATTATAACTAGTCTTCTGCTAGTCCTTAAATGGTCAAACGGTCTGTAGCTACTCAGTGTTTGCTTGTAAGCTTCTTGGCACCAAGATCTTTTAGCTTCTAGACAAGGAGTTAATGATTGATGAGCTTTTTGGGCCCTTTAGTAATTATCAAAAGCAGTTAAAAACAGGCTAACCTGACTAATTTAAAAAAAAAACGTATGAGACAATTATTTGCAGCTCTCGAATTGAAAAAAAAAAAAAAAACATATACCCACATTTTTTCCCACGAACCCATTAGAAAAACATTCACTACACAGACCTGCTCAGAATTCACTAACATGATGATCAGAAACATCAGGAACTGGTCCATTTTGATTACGAGGACAATTCCCCTCACCAGATAAAGACTATGACCATCCTGTGATTTGAGAGAGAACAAGTTCCTGAATAGAAAAACAACCCAGAATACTTGTGGAGAGCAGCCATTTAAAAAAAAAAAAAAAATGTAACCTTTATTTAACTAGTTAAGTCAGTTAAGAACAAATTCTTATTTTTCATTGAGCAACGTATCCTAGGCCTTGTAACGTGGATGATGTAGTGTAGGTGAACATCTGTTTTAGGGGTGTGTCCATCACATTATAAAACGCATGACAAATGTAAGGTGACATCCAAGTGTTTAACTTGGTGAATTGACTGTGTGTACAGTAGTGTGATAACATCATGAGCGTTGTGATCCAGTTTGTTTACCTCAGACTTTAAAAAGTCTATATGCACACCTTAGGACAAGCAAATATATGCAGTGCAGGACTTTTAACATTAGTCAGAAGAGACCATTTCCTCAGGCCTCATGTAAATGGGCATAATATAGATTTGATTTGTATTTTAAATACTAGTAATCAGCTCGAGGGCCCCATCCTTTCTCCGCTCAAATGGGAACAATCAAGATCGAGGAAGGCCATTCTTCTTCTAGACTCACTGACACAAATTCCCTGAAATTCACTGATTAATGACTGGACTATTATTTTGTGTTTTCTTTAACTGTGGGGTGGTTTCCTGGACACAGATTAAACCATAGTGTTGGATTAAAAAGGCATGTTCAAATGAAGATCTTCTGCTGAAATCGCTATTTTATTTTAGTCCAGGACTTTATCTGTATCCGGGAAACCGTCCCCAGATTAACATGACATGATGAGGTTATCCATTCCTGGACGCCCAACAGAGTTACAGTCACTGTCGTCCTCCTCCTCTAATCTACACAAGGGGTGTTACACTGAAAATGGCACTCCAGTCTCCTTTAGCACCTCCTTCAAAACGGCAGGGTAGCCTAGTGGTTAGAGCGTAGAGGCGGCAGGGTAGCCTAGCGGTTAGAGCGTTGGACTAGTAACCAGAAGGTTGCAAGTTCAAACCCCCGAGCTGGCAAGGTACGAATCTGTCGTTCTGCCCCTGAACAGGCAGTTAACCCACAGTTCCTAGGCCGTCATTGTAAATAAGAATTGGTTTTTAACTGACTTGCCTAGTTAAATAAAAGGTTAAAAAAACAAAAACACCTGATTTACTAAACAAAAGGAATATCTCAATAGAAGGTCAAGGTATGACATATGTTATGACATGGCACAAGTGGGCGGGGCTTTCATCTTCTGCCGTTCCACAAACAAGGGGGTTGGCCGACGACATCACAAATTCCCATCAGACCAATTTCCTACCCCTGAAAGTTTGCAGTTGTGTCTAAAAATGAACACTATTTTGCTCAAAATATATTTTCTTTAGCCTTTAGTGGGTGTACTTTACTGTATTTATACTTGGGATACCACCTTTCAAGCAGAAAAAAAAATCACTGGAGGTTGTCTTTAGGTGTTGCAGGGTCTGGCGGTCTCAAAAGTCGACCAACAGGTTTTAGTGTCTGGCCCGAGGCACTGCCATAGATGGGTTAAAATCACATTTAAAAAAAGGTCACATACACATGGTCCTTCTGTAGCTCAGTTGGTAGAGCATGGCACTTGTAATGCCAGGGTAGTGGGTTCGATCCCCGGGACCACCCATACGTAGAATGTATGCACGCATGACTGTAAGTCGCTTTGGATAAAAGCGTCTGCTAAATGGCATATATTATTATTATATTACATGGTTAGCAGATGTTAATGTGAGATGTAAATGCTTGTGCTTCTAGTTCCGACAATGCAGTAATAACTAATAGGTTTTAATTTTTTATTTCACCTTTATTTTTAACCAGGTAGGCCAGTAGAGAACATGTTGTCATTTACAACTGCGACCTGGCCAAGATAAAGCAAAGCAGTACGACACAAACAACAACACAGAGTTACACATAAACAAATGTACAGTCAATAACACAGTAGAAAAATATATGTACAGTGTGTGCAAATGTAGTAAGATTATGGAGGTAAGGCAATAAATAGGCCATAGTGGCGAAATAATTACAATTTAGCAATTAAACACTGGAGTGATAGATGTGCAGAAGATTAATGTGCAAGTGGAGATACTGGGGTGCAAAGGAGAAGAAAAAAGCAATATGGGGATGGGGTAGTTGGGTGGGATATTTACAGATGGGCTATGTACAGGTGCAGTGATCTGTGAGCTGCTCTGACAGCCGGTGCTTAAAGTTAGTGAGGGAGATAAGTGTCTCCAGCTTCAGTGATTTTTGCAACCGGTTCCTTTAGTAGGTTAGCTGACAAAACAATGTGCACGCTTCAACGGGGAATAAGTCTGAGACTTGTGATTCTGGACTAGAGGTCGACCGATTAATCGGAATGGCCGATTAATTAGGGCCGATTTCAAGTTTTCATAACAATCGGTTATTGCATTTTTTTACGCCGATTACATTGCATCCCACGAGGAGACTGCATGGCAGGCTGACTACCTGTTACGCAAGTGCAGCAAGGAGCCAAGGTAAGTTGCTAGCTAGCATTAAACTTATCTTATAAAAAACAATCAATCTTAACATAATCACTAGTTAACTACACATGGTTGATGATATTACTAGTTTAACTAGCTTGTCCTGGTCAGGATGCTCTCGATGTTGCAGCTGTAGAAGCTTTTGAGGGTCTCAGGACCCATGGCAAATCTTTTTAGTTTCCTGAGCGGGAATAGGCTTTTGTCGTGCCCTCTTCACGACTGTCTTGGTGTTTGGACCATTCCAGTTTGTTGTTGTGGACACCAAGGAACTGAAGCTCTCAACCTGCTCCACTTCAGCCCCGTCGATGAGAATAGGGGCGTGCTCGGTCCTCCTTTTCCTGTAGTCCACAATCATCTCCTTAGTCTTTGTTAAATTGAGGGATAGGTTGTTATTCTGGCACCACCAATCATGTCCAATCAATATAATTTACCACCAATGGACTCCAGTCAAGTTGTAGAAACATCTCAAGGATGATCAATGTTAACAGGATGCACCTGAGCTCAATTTAGAGTCTCACAGCAACAGGTCTGAATACTTATGTCAATAATGTTTTATACGTTTTTTTAAATAAATTTGAAAACATTTCCAAAAACTGATTTCGCTTGTCATTATGGGGTATTGTGGTGTCATTATGGGGTATTGTGATGTCATTATGGGGTATTGTGATGTCATTATGGGGTATTGTGTTTAGATTGTGGAGGAAACTGTTGTATTTAATCCATTTCAGAATAAGGTTGTAACGTCACTAAATGTGGAAAAAGTCAAGGGGTCTGAATACATTCCAAAGGCACTGTATTGTAGAGACAAGTGTTCATTATGCAAATGTATTGACGTTTACAATAAACATTGGAGACTAAATATAGTTTACATGTTGTCAACAATCTAAGCCAACCACGGTCTGTTTCGGCCCATAGTCGGGCACGAGTCGGTTTTGTTGCTAAACAACCAACCCGTCGATAGCAACAACACTGAAGAGAGGAAAGAGGGACAACAGGCATTCAGAACACCTTTCAAAAGGAACCAAACACACACACACCTGGCTGCCTCACTGCCTGGCTTGTAACCTGAGACAAGGCATTCACTAAGGCTTTCCATCCCATCTCAATATTTATTACAGTCTGATTGTCCGTTAGGAGAAGGACAATGTGCTCCCCTGAGGTGAAGAGGGGTGTGGTGAGGGGTGTGGCGAGGGGCGTGGCGAGGGGCGTGGCGAGGCCAGGGGGGGGGGGGGGGATCACAAAATCAGCTGTTAACTAGGCTGATCTGTTATCTCCCACTGACCCCAAATCAGCTGTTAACTAGGCTGATCATAATAAGAAACACACCGCTCTCCATCTCCCAACTGACCCCAAATCAGCTGTTAACTAGGCTGATCATAATAAGAAACACACCGCTCTCTACCTTCCAACTGACCCCAAATCAGCTCATCCACTGCTGGGAGACTCACAGCAGGCTCCCCTACAGGTTAATATTATTAACTGCTGCAACAGTTAATGACTGTCTGGCTCAGCCCGGGGGGGGAGGAGTGAGTTGAACAAGCACGTCTGCCACCTTGGATATTCTAATGGAAATTCCAAAACAAGAGGATGTAAATTATAGATGAGCCATGTTTACAGTTTGATGCAAAGTCATACTAGATCCAATCTAGCATATGATCATATACCTACAACAACAAAAACTACCTGACATCCACCTGCCTTTGCAGTGGCTAATTGGGGATCACAATATAAAACACAACGACAATATAAAGTAACTTGGTATCAGTCTGACAGCTGCAGTACAAACCAGGATATCAAAGGCGGTAATAAGGAAAACAGAGTGAATAAGGAAAGAGACAAATTCACAAACATTTGCCTTTCAAGTCAGAGATTCAAAAGTCACCCTTTGCAAGGAGCATTTATTTCCATAAGGAGCAGCTCCTACACGTCACTGCCTGAGGACTGAGAGGTGGTTGAGGACACTCCATTTACATACATCATATCCCAAATGGCACACTATTCCCTATATAATGCACTACTTTTGACCAGAGCTCTATAAAAATCAATTACAGTAAGGATATAGGCAGAGGAAGAGGTCAGTACACTGACATCAGAAGACAAGAGGGACACGGTGAGACAAGAGCGACACTGTGAGACAAGAGCGACACTGTGAGACAAGAGCGACACTGTGAGACAAGAGCGACACTGAGACAAGAGCGACACTGTGAGACAAGACACTGTGAGACAAGGGACACTGTGAGACAAGAGCGACACTGAGACAAGAGGGAGACAAGAGCGGTGAGACAAGAGGGACACTGTGAGACAAGAGGGACACTGAGACAAGAGGGACACTGAGACAAGAGGGAAGGTTATACGGTTGCCGTTAACACAGAGTTACACCTAAATACGCATCTCTGTCACCTCGTCTTCATCAGGGTTTCGACCAGTGAGTGTGTTTTAAAACAGGTCTGCTCCTATTCCTGTCAACCGCGTAAACCCTACATCCTGTTTGGGAAAGCCACCGCCGGGGCGGCATTCACAAAGTCAACCAACCCATGTGGAACACATTCAGGAAGTGCATCGACTCTCAGGCAGAAAATTATACTGTCAGTGTTCCAACGGGTCAATCAATCACATGTAACGTCATCCCTGTTTATCAGAGGAACACTAATCCGTGTTGAACATAGACCCACGGGGTGGTAGACCCACGGGGGTAGACCTACGGGGTGGTAGACCCGGGGTGGTAGACCCACGGGGTGGTAGACCCACGGGGTGGTAGACCTACGGGGTGGTAGACCCACGGGGTGGTAGACCTACAGGGTGGTAGACCCACAGGGTGGTAGACCTACAGGGTGGTAGACCCACGGGGTGGTAGACCCACGGGGTGGTAGACCTACTGGGTGGTGATGCCTGAAACTGGACCGTGAGTCACAGGGGAACAAGGTGGAGAGTGACACATTGCAGACAGAAGGTCAGTTGAGCTACATCAGGGTTCCCCAATAAACAGCCCAAATTATTGTATTTGCACCCCCCCCCCCCAAGCTCTGAGGCAAATAAAAAGTTTATTTTAAGTTTGATATCTGTTCCCAAATATTTCCATGCATAATTACAGAGGCATATGTCATCATATCCCAGTGTAATAAAGGTTTCAAATGATTCTGTCAAAAACGATATCGGTTTGGGATTCTTGTGGTCAATTTGCAGTGTACAAATGATTTATAGCCATGTAAAGCCTCCCGACCATCATAACAAATGATTTATAACTATGTAAAGCCTCCCGACCATCATAACAAATGATTTATAACTATGTAAAGCCTCCCGACCATCATAACAAATGATTTATAACTATGTAAAGCCTCCCGACCATCATAACAAATGATTTATAACTATGTAAAGCCTCCCGACCATCATAACAAATGATTTATAACTATGTAAAGCCTCCCGACCATCATAACAAATGATTTATAACTATGTAAAGCCCCCGACCAGCCGATCAAGGACAAAAATACAAATAAATCAGCCCACGGCTGAATGGAACTGGGGACCACTGAGCTACACAGTGATCAGTGTGTCACTCTCTCCAGCTTTGTTCACATTGGCAATTTGAAGTGACTCAAATTATTTTATTTTTTTTTCATTTCAGATTCAAATCTGTCCTTTTTCCTGCAGTCTGGCTATGCAGCATGTGTCACAAATCTGATTTATTTGCCCAAATATGTTGATATTTGGCCCAAGTTTTACTTGCTAGCTGCTATGTTGACAGTTCGACAATAGCATGTGGTAGCTAACGAGTTGTTAATTGTTTACAAATAAATGAGTGAATGTACTAGCTAAACCGCTAGCCTAGTTGACTGACGTGACTAACCCAAATGGACGCGTTTTGAAAGTTGGATCGACTTATCCTTTGAGGCTTTAAAAGTGTCATTATGTAACGGATGTGAAACGGCTAGCTTAGTTAGCGGCGTGCGCTAAATAGCGTTTTAAAATCGGTTACGTCACTTGCTCTGAGACCTTGGAAGTAGTGGTTCCCCTTGCTCTGCAAGGGCCGCGGGTTTTGTGGAGCGATGGGTAACGATGCTTCGTGGGTGACTGTTGTCGTTGTGTGCAGAAGGTCCCTGGTTCGTGCCCGGGTATGGGCGAGGAGACAGTTTAAAATTATACTGTTACAATTACACTTAATCAATAAGGCACAAGGGGGTGTTGTATATGGCCAATATGACTTAAGGGCTGTTCTTATGCACGACACAGTACGGCGTGCCTGGATACAGCCCGTAGCCGTGGTATATTGGCCATATACCACAAACCCCAGAGGTGCCTTATTGCTATTATAAACTGGTTACTAACATTATTAGAGCAGTAAAAATACATGATTTATCATGCCCGTTATATACAGTCTGAGACACCACGGCTTTCAGCCTTCAGGGTTCGACCCACCCAGTTTATAGTACGATTTAGAACATTCAAATCAACTGGGAAACGTCCGTCATAGAAAGCACAAGAACCACCAATCGGCCTCAATGTTACAGTATGTACCATTTATTTGTTTGTTTGTGTTTGGACCCCAGGAAGAGTAGATTCTGGGCCTATTGTAGATCCTGCCTTGGCAGCAGCTAATGGTGATCACTAATAAAAATACAAAAATACCCTAACCGTCGTTACTATGACAACTAACGTAGCCATGTCGCGCAAGTCTGATTGTCCCTTACTGTTTGAACAGGCAGTGTTCAAAAAACTGATTTGAGAAACATTTGAGCATTAAAGCTGCAATATGTCACTTTGTGGTGGGATTCCCGAACCAAATTCACATAGAAACGTGAGTTATAGATCTGTCATTCTCATTTAAAGCAAGTTTAGGAATTGATAGAACATATCCATGTGCTATATTTCTTTGCTTCCCATTCTTACGTTTTTGAGTCTAACTTACGGTTTTGTACACTAACTTCAAACAGCTTAAAAACAAAATAAAATATATTTCACAGCAGTTTAAGTGGTACAATGATGCTCTACATTATATTTGCTCGTTATATTTGCTCGTTTCGTCACAAACTGATATTTGGTAAACTATTAGAATTTAAGCAACCAGGAAATGCCGGACGGATTTTTGCATAGTGCATCTTGAAGGCGTGCAGTGTGAACAAGGTTTAAGACTTCCTAAACTCAAGCATATTGATCAAGCCCACTCAGTCCTCCTGTGGAATGTGTGTGTGCCATCTCAGACGAAGAGAGTGAGAGCCTTCCCCTCCCTGAAGCAATACAAGATTGTGTTGGAGACTCAACATAATTCTCCAGGGAGAATATATCAAGACTGCTACTACTAGGTTTCAATAGCCCATTGAGGGAATTATGATGATTTGTTTTCAAACAATCAAAGTGTAAAATACAGAAAGTTGGAAAACAAGTAAAAGTTTTATTAGAACTACACAGAAAAACATCTACACGTCTGGAATTCTCATACTGGTCTGCATGTCCAATTATATATATATATATATCAGATATATTTAATTAGGGCTGAATTCAAACCATAGTCTAAATTCAGCGTTATAGTGCGCTTGAAATGTAAAGGTAGGTTAATTCCCGATTGAGACGAGACATGCAGTGTTTAACATGAACGCATTTTCCCCGAACATTGCTTTGAAGTTTCAATGACGCTTTAACGATTAAATGAAACGTCACAGATTGAATCAAGTCGTTAGAAGAGTTAGATTAGAATGTCGGATCTTTGCACGAAATCGACATATGACTTGATTCAATTATAGATTGAGATTATGACACGAGGGGAGGGAAGGATAACGTGTGAACATTACTACGATCGACTCTGTGTCTAAAATCCTTTAAAAAATTAATACATTTGGCGGCAGATATAAAGATTTTTTTTTAACTACTCACCAATAGGCTATTTCCTTGTATGTCTATAATTTCTCCCCAGTATGGTCTTCTAGTTTCTGGTTACTGTACCATGTTTGCTCTGTCCTCGCCACAAACAACAGTGTCGTCTAACGTTAGTTTCTGTTCACGCCTTTCACCTGCGTAATGGCTACCTATCTTACCTGAAACTTGACAGACTGGTTTGACAAGAATGTGTTTTGAATAAAACTCCAAAAAACGCCCGCGGTTTCATTAAAACAAACGACCATACAATGTGTTTATGTCATCTCGCAACACGTCTGGGTGATATTAAATATATCCTAACCCACTAAGCAGCCTGTTGATTGATACGCACGTGACTAAAAAGGTAAAGGTGTAATGCAATTCATAATCAAACGTAACAAACCAGTGGCATGAACTTCTTTATATTCATAAATAAAAGTTTCCGTAAAGACAACTCAGAATTACATTTTCTACATTACTGTATAAACAGTTTTATTTTAAAGTTGTCCTATTATTATTTTTTATATAAATATTTAAATGTAAATGTCATGCTCTTACAGCTAATTTGCTATTAGGCACATGTATCGGTGTGTTTTTAAGAATACCGAAAATCATCAAATTATCCTCAATTTATTTTATTTGAGCCTACATTCAACCATCATTCCAACCGTTTGTTGTCGGGCTTGGTTTTTGCCCTAGCACGACACTGCTGATTTAAATAACCAACTCCTGTGGGCTCCAGAACCGAGTTTAGGAAACCCTGGTCTGCCAGACCTACTTTTATTCCCACTTCCTAAAGTTCAATTGTACTGCAAGGGATATTTATACTGATTAAATTGGGATTTTAGAGCAAGTGGCATTTCCTAATTTTTGCCTGACGGATATCTGACATAATGGGCGGCTTCGATTATGCTGGGCCGTGGGGCACCGGTCTATGGCCGGAGAGGTGAACGGTCAAAAATGGGTGAGGGTGCCCTTTCCCAAATCAAAGATGAATCTGCGCCGCACGGTCATGTTGTGAACAAGGCACCGCTGTGCCTCGTCTAAAAACAAAAATATATTTTCCATAAAATATACGTTTGAATTTTCAAATTGGTTTTCATTGGGAAGGCAAATCACTTTTCCACGTGAAAACACACATTTCTACTCATTACTCCACGTGCTTAATTACGTCAATTTTGTTTTGAGCCAACTTCGCTGTGAGTTTTTAACAGGGCACTTGGCTCATGCCCGGGAGGCAGCCCAGTTCCAAATCGAATGCAATACATTTTAGCCCGGTGCAAAATACGCTTTACCGGGCCCCCGTGCCAGATTAATAGAATCCCCTCAATGTAAAATAGTTCCTTGTGTTACATTCTTTTGTTATGCAGATACGCAGATCTCATTGGCCAAAATACCCGTCACTCCAATGACGTTGGATATTTTAGACCAATGGTGGGGTTGGCCGCACCTGGTGAGTTGGGTATCGATGCAGAGAAGATGGCGGAAACTGAGGTTTTGTTTGAAGTAAGAATGAGTGAGCTACCATGGCGGAAAAAGGAAACCACTAGACTCGTTTGAAGTCCGAGTGAGGGTTTCGGATCAATGTTACTTGGGGAATCCGTTTAACGTCTCGAGGAAAATCTGCAATGTTTTGGAGGAAAGTGTGGAGTCGATGAGTCACAAGAAGTGGTCTTATTTATATTGTGTTGTGTGTCTGCGGGCTCTCGAGTAGCACAGCGGTCGTAGGCACTGCATTTCAGTGCTAGAGTCTTCACTACAGACCCTAGTTCGATTCCTGGCTGTATCACAACCGGTCATGAGTGGGAGTCCCATAGTGTGGCGCGCAATTGGCCCATCGTCGTTAGGGTTTGGCCGGGGTAGGCCGTTATTGTACATAATCATTTGTTTTAACTTTGTTGCCTAGTAAAATAAAAAGCAGAAGAAGCTTGATTTAAGACAAAAAGATATCGGAGTGGAATGTGTCCAGTATGGATTTTCGTAGCAGGGCGCCAATTTCTGAAATGGCGCAAGAAGTCAAGGCAGATGATATTACTGATGATGGGTCGACTGAACTGTATGATGGAGAAAATAATTTAACTTAATCCATGCTACTGTTATTTGATTTAGTCTCTCCCTTCTCATGTAGGCCGTCATTGTTAATAAGGCATTCTTAATTAAGTGACTTGCGTAATTAAAAATAATTTTAAAATCCAAGTTAGAATTCATGAAAACCCTGTTAGAGATTTCGAGCACAAGCCCCTTCAGTTTTTCATAAATGTAACAGATGTTAATGTTGCGGCAGGGTAGTCTAGTGGGTAGAGCGTTGGACTAGTAACTGAAAGGTTGCAAGTTGACAAGGTACAAATCTGTCGTTCTGCCCCTGAAACCCCGTATTGAAAATAAGAATGTGTTCTTGAACTGACTTGCCTAATTAAATAAAGGTAATATAAACATGTGTTAAGTGTGTGGAAAGGGGTGTTGTATGAAGTGAACTGCTTTAACTGTGGAGGCGAACATGCGCCCGAATTCCTGGAGTGTCCTGTTTGGTGAAGGAGAATTAGGTGCCAAGGGTAAAGCGTGTCTCCGATCTGGAGGCGGTGAGAAAAGTGGGGAAAAAAACATTAATTGCAAATGGTCATAAACTACAAGCACAAGCTGGGAAGAAGTCTTTAAAAAAAATTGGAATCACAACAGAGAGTTAATATGAATAATATGCATGTTAATCTCTCCTGGCTCAAAGTGGAGGCGAGAGTGAATGTATCACTACTGAGAGGTGAATTCGCTGTCTGTTTGAACTACTGACGCACAACAGCTAACTGATCGCTGCAACTGTACATAGTCCATCTGTAAATAGCCCATCCAATCTACCTACCTCATCCACATATTGTTTTTATTTTATTTACTTTGCTGCTCTTTTGCACACCAGTATCTCTACCTGTACATGACCATCTGCTCATCTATCACTCCAGTGTTAATCTGCTAAATTGTCATTATTCGCTCCTATGGCCTATTTATTGCCTTTTGCACACACTGTATATAGACTTTCTTTTTTCTACTGTGTCATTGACTTGTTTATTGTGTTATTGGCTTGTTTATTGTTTACTCCATGTGTAACTTAACTTAACTCTATTCCACATCAAGTAACTGATGCAGCAGTAAAATTTGATTTTTTAAAACCTGGTAAAAAAATACACCTTATGGAACAGCGGGGCTGTAAAGCAACACAGACAACACAGCCTGTGTCGTACTGTAGCTCTGTGGCAGTGGTGGAGTAAGGGGCCTGATGGCACATAGTGTCTTGTGAAATATGTGACTGTAATGGTTCTTCTATAATGTATAAACTGCCTTCATTTTGCTGGAACCCAGGCAGCAGCAAATGGGGAATCCATAATCAAATCTAACTGAATGTTGTTGTTTGATTTTTTTGGGGGGGGGTTCTTCGTGATTTCACAGTCGAATGTTCCGCCATTACAAGCCTCTGAGCCTGTGTAGGGATGTATTTTGGAGTGGACTGTGATTGAATAAGTGTGGTGGGTTTCGTTAGTTGACGTGTTAAATTTTGTATGATGTCGTTTTTCCCGAAAATATTTTTTTTTTAGTTAGTTAATCAATACACCGTCCAGCTGGCGGCGGTAATGCATCATTAACATTGGATGCCAACTGCTGTTAAACTCCATCGAAGAAGAAGGAAGACCGCACCTGATCCTATGTCCATTTGGGGTGGCGCTGGACGCGTCCCATCAATATCGGTCGATCTTCCAAACAGTGCGCAAATTTAGGGGTTTCTGGACTTTTCTTTTTTTTAAAATATAGTTTTGGGCGTTGACATGGCACATTTTAAAGAGGGCTAATGAGAGCAGGGATGTAGTTATATAACTAGCCATGTGTTTAGTTAGGTAACTAGTGGGTTGTAGTTTAGCCACATGGTGTACATGTCCAGAACTGTCATGCGACGTGGTTGTTGGGCTAATGCGTTGCGATTTCTTTCGGGCATGGATTACACATTTCTACAAAGGGTTTACCCGGTTTATTTTAACTCTGGGCAACCCAGTTCAACTTTGATTTAACGTCGCACGCTGGGTTTTGTATTTAGTCACGTGTTGGAAGTAAACGTTGCTCTTCACGAGGTGAGTTATTACGTCGATTGTAAATGCATTTTCTAGTACAGCTGGCCTCGTGTCATGGCTGGCTGGATAATGCATGGACAATCTGGATTTTAATCATGTACATTCCCGTTGCTATTTTACAGGCGTTGATGTTTAGCACGGTGGTAAGTGAACCAAAGACGGGGAAGTATGAATCTCAATACCCAAGTGACGGGAGAGCCATGTGTGCCAGTGGATCATATAGCACCCCTTCGACACCAGCAAGAGGTAATGTGGCCTGTCATTCTTCTCTAATCCCTGTTGATAATGTTTGATAAGACACTGAGTACGGTTACATGCAAACAATACTATGTTTTATCGCGAATAGTCGGAGAAAAAAAGTAAGATTTTAAATATTTACATACTTTGCAATAACGATTTCCTCAATAATTCAATTTACATGGAATCAGTCATTGATCAATGCAGGCTATCGCATAAACGTTATACTACAGAGACCATGTTATTTTTCTGATTACTATTTGATTGCGTTTGTATGGTTAAACTATTAAGATACATTACGTTTTTTTCTGAAATCACTTCATTCGCACAAAGGAAACTCGCCCTGTTAGTGTTACTATAATGCGCAGAACTAACTCTGATGAAAGCCGTGTTCATGGCCTAAAAGAGAACACAGAAAACTGTGTTTTATTTGACATATACTTAGATTATGACCTAACCCGATTAAGATGAAACCGATTTAAGGTGTTAAGACCAATGCCATTATTATTCTACCTCTTATTTTAACAAGGAACACAGACTGAGACCAAGGTCTCTTTTACAGCTGGGCCCTGCATACACATGTTTACACATACAGTTTAGGTACAACGATACTCGGCCTATTGCCATTAAACGGTTAAATATCGAATTTATTAGTGTGGATGTTAATTAACGTTCTCATTATGATTTACTCGTGTGCATGTTACTAAACATTTGCACTTTCAGATTCCGCTTGTTTTGAATTATGTTCTTGTCTTTCTCCAGCAAATGGTCAACAGCTCTCAGATCCGTTTGGACATTAGAGCATGTTAGAACGTTTTTTTTTTTTAAACTTTTTTACTTCCTGGTTTTTGAACTGTCAACAACACACGTCATTGGCTCTCCTGTCAAGTTATTTATATTTCAAAGACTTGTCATATATATACTGCTCAAAAAATAAAGGTAACACTAAAATAACACATCCTAGATCTGAATGAATGAAATATTGTTATTATATACTTTTTTCTTTAGATAGTTGAATGTGCTAACAACAAAATCACACATATTATCAATGGAAATCAAATTTATCAACTCATAAAGGTCTGTATTTGGAGTCACACTCAAAATTAAAGTGGAAAACCACACTACAGGCTGATCCAACTTTGATGTAATGTCCTTAAAACAAGTCAAAATGAGGCTCCGTAGTGTGTGTGGCCTCCACGTGCCTGTATGACCTCCCTACAACGCTTGGGCATGCTCCCAGACCTGGACTAAAGCATCCGCCAACTCCTGGACAGTCTGTGGTGCAACGTGTCGTGGGTGAATGGAGCAAGACATGATGTCCCAGATGTGCTCAATTGGATTCAGGTCTGGGGAACCAGTCCATAGCATCAATGCCTTCCTCTTGCAGGAACTGCTGACACTCCAGCTACATGAGGTCTAGCATTGTCTTGCATTAGGAGGGACCCAGGGCCAACCACACCAGCATATGGTCTCACAAGGGGTCTGAGGATCTCATCTCGGTACCTAATGGCAGTCAGGCTACCTCTGGCGAGCACATGGAGGGCTGTGCGCCCCCAAAGAAATGCCACCCCACACCATGACTGACCCACTGCCAAACTGGTCATGCTGGAGAATGTTGCAGGCAGCAGAATGTTCTCCATGGCGTCTCCAGACTCTGTCACGTGCTCAGTGTGAACCTGCTTTCATCTGTGAAGAGCACAGGGCGCCAGTGGCGAATTTGCCAATCTTGGTGTTCTCTGACAAATGAAAAACGTCCTGCACGGTGTTGGGCTGGAAGCACAACCCCCACCTGTGGACGTCCGGCCCTCATTACCACCCTCATGGAGTCTGTTTCTGACCGTTTGAGCAGACACATGCACATTTGTGGCCTGCTGGAGGTCATTTTGCAGGGCTCTGGCAGTGCTCCTCCTGCTCCTCCTTGCACAAAGGCGGCGGTAGCGGTCCTGCTGCTGGGTTGTTGGCCTCCTCTGCGTCTCCTGATGTACTGGCCTGTCTCCTGGTAGCGCCTCCATGCTCTGGACACTACGCCGACAGACACAGCAAACCTTCTTGCCACAGCTCGCATTGATGTGCCATCCTGGCTGAGCTGCACTACCTGAGCCACTTGTGTGGGTTGTAGACTCCGTCTCATGCTACCACTAGAGTGAAAGCACCGCCAGCATTCAAAAGTGACCAAAACATCAGCCAGGAAGCATAGGAACTGAGAAGTGGTCTGTGGTCACCACCTGCAGAACCACTCCTTTATTGCGGGTGTCTTGATAATTGCCTATAATTTCCACCTGTTGTCTATTCCATTTGCACAACAGCATGTGAGATGTATTGCTTCCTAAGTGGACAGTTTGATTTCACAGAAGTGTGATTGACTTGGAGTTACATTGTGTTGTTTAAGTGTTCCCTTTATTTTTTTGAGCAGTATATATATATATGTGTGTAAGCAGAACTTCGAACCAATATAACTACTAGGATGCTTCTTGAACAGTGAGTCATACTTTGGCGAACACTTCCACTTTGGGCAGGGGAAGAGAAGAGTGGCTGTCCTGATTGTAATTTTTTCTATGCTGAGTGTGGGCCAGAAATGTCACTGCAATGAAGTTTGCCCACCAGTTTTAATAAAATAAATAATAATATTTGAGACGTGGGAAAAAAATTCCGTCAACGTGACAGATGACGCTCATGTTAACACTGATGTAGTAAAAGTATGCATGGTGAGGAGCCATTGTAGACCTTGTCCAAGCTGAGACACTGCTCTACGAGGCTTTCCAGGCTTTCCACATCAACCATCATGCCTAGTTTCAGAAATGGAGGCTGTGAACATCGCATTCACCCTGAAACTATACTAAACACAAATTAAAATGCAACAATTTCATTTTTGTATTTTTTTATATATGAGGAAATCAGTCATTTGAATTTTTATTTATTTTACCTTTATTTTACTAGGCAAGTCAGTTAAGAACAAATTCTTATTTTCAATGACGGCCTAGGAACAGTGGGTTAACTGCCTGTTCAGGGGCAGAACGACAGATTTGTACCTTGTCAGCTCGGGGGTTTGAACTTCCAACCTTCCGGTTACTAGTCCAACACTCTAACCACTAGGCTACCCTGCCGCCTCTACACTCTAACCACTAGGCTACCCTGCCGCCTCTACACTCTAACCACTAGGCTACCCTGCCTCCTCTACACTCTAACCACTAGGCTACCCACCTCCTCTACACTCTAACCACTAGGCTACCCTGCCCACTAGGCTACCCTGCCGCCTCTACCTCTAACCACTAGGCTACCCTGCCGCCTCTACTCTAACCACTAGGCTACCCTGCCACCTCTACACTCTAACCACTAGGCTACCCTGCCACCACTCTACCCTGCCGCTCTAACCACTAGAGCTACCCTGCTACCCTGCCACCTCTACACTCTAACCACTAGGCTACCCTGCCACCTCTACCACTCTAACCACCACTAGGCTACCCTGCCACCTCTACACTCTAACCACTAGGCTACCCTGCCACCTCTACACTCTAACCACTAGGCTACCCTGCCGCCTCTACACTCTAACCACTAGGCTACCCTGCCACCTCTACACTCTAACCACTAGGCTACCCTGCCGCCCATTTTAGGTTCATTAGCCCCTTATCTATGGATTTGACATGACTGGGAATACAGATATGCATCTGTTGGTCACAGATCAATAAAAAAAATGGACCTCGGGATCTCGTCACGTTACCACTGTGCATTCAAATATCCATCGATGAAATGCTATTTGGTTTGTTATGCCTGCCTATACCATAACGCCACCGTGGGGCGTTGAAGACGTTGACATCAGCAAACCGCTCGCTCACACGCCGCCGTACACGTGGCCTGCGGTTGTGAGGCCGGTTGGACGTACTGCCAAATTCTCTAAAGTGACGTTGGATGCGGCCTATGGTAGAGATGAACATTAAATTATCTGGAAACTGCTCTGGTCGACATTCCTGCAGTTAACATGCCTATTGCCTATCTCCCTCAACTTCTGTGTTGTCACTAGTGTTGAACCTTTTGGGGAATATTCAGAGGTGTAAACTTTCCTTGGGAATATATAGGAATGAATATTAATACCATTTAAATGTAGATGTTTTCTTGCATGGGATATATTTACCATAACATATGGAGACGAACATAAACATTTTACCTCATAAGTAGACATAATTGCAAATGATTAAATCCTTCCAATATAAATAAAAACAATTTAGTTACAAATTGAACTTTAATTAAATGAGTTGACTCTTCACATGGGATGATTTCACTGAAAACAAAATAAAGGGAATATTGAATGATCCTCACGCATCTCCCAAAAAAACGTTTTCAACATGCATCTGTAAAACGATAACCAGAGCTTTAGTTTCTAGACTGTCTTCCTCTCAGGCTTCCATGTCTTCTCCCTGGACCTCCTCAATGTTCACCTCTTGAACATCAGACTCTGAGGTCCCATCTTCACTGTCACTTTCCAACCTTGTTGATGATGGCTTGATGTCAGGCTCTAAAAGCCTCAAATTCGCCCAGCTGGCCACCAATTTTTCAATCTTTTGTATTGGTCAGCCTGTTGCGTGCTTTGGTGTGTGTTTCCCAAACAAATACCAGTTGTGCTCTGAGGCTGGTGGGATTTGGAGGATGATGGAGGCAACAAGGGAAAGAGCCTTAGATCCACAAAGTCCCTTCCACCAGGTGGCTGAGATGTTGGCACGACTGTCATATTGCATCTCCATCCCAAA
Organism: Oncorhynchus gorbuscha; assembly: GCF_021184085.1. Lineage (NCBI taxonomy): Eukaryota > Metazoa > Chordata > Actinopteri > Salmoniformes > Salmonidae > Oncorhynchus > Oncorhynchus gorbuscha. Next base: position 81,048,206 of record NC_060183.1, on the reverse strand, counting down.
GCCCTTGCATGGAAGTGTATTTCACCAGACTGCCAAGAACCTTGCCCTCATCCAGGCCAAGGTGGCGAGACACGGTAGTGATGACACCATAGGCCTTGTTGATCTCTGCACCAGACATGATGCTCTTGCCAGCAGACTTGGGGTCCAACATGTACGCTGTGGCCTGTATGTGCTTTCAGAACTGCAGTATTCTCTGCTTGGAGCAACAGTGAGGTGGGCAGGGCAGTACCTATTTCTTCTCTTACATCTGCAAGCAGTCTGAACATCAGACTGGATGGCATTGTCTCCCTCAATCCATGCAATGGCTACTGCTATAGGTTTCAGGCTGCTTACCACTCTCTCCCAAAATACATCATCCAGGAGGATCCTCTTGATACGGCTGTCCATATTGGCAGACAGTGATACAGCCATTTCTTGGAGAGACTCCTTCCTTTCCAGGAGACTGAAACATGATGACAACACCACTCCAACGGGTGTTGCTGGGCAGCTTCAATGTGGTGCTCTTATTCTTCTCACTTTGCTTGGTGAGGTAGATTGCTGTTATAATTTGATGACCCTTGGCTCTCTTTTATAGTGTTTTCAGTGCCATGATGTCCTTGAGGAGCAGATTCAATTTATTTTTATTTCACCTTTATTTAACCAGGTGGGCAAGTTGAGAACAAGTTCTCATTTACAATTGCGACCTGGCCAAGATAAAGCAAAGCAGTTCGACAGATACAACGACACAGAGTTACACATGGAGTAAAACAAACATACAGTCAATAATACAGTATAAACAAGTCTATATACAATGTGAGCAAATGAGGTGACAAGGGAGGTAAAGGCAAAAAAGGCCATGGTGGCAAAGTAAATACAATATAGCAAGTAAAACACTGGAATGGTAGTTTTGCAATGGAAGAATGTGCAAAGTAGACATAAAAATAATGGGGTGCAAAGGAGCAAAATAAATAAATTAATTAAATACAGTTGGGAAAGAGGTAGTTGTTTGGGCTAAATTATAGGTGGGCTATGTACAGGTGCAGTAATCTGTAAGATGCTCTGACAGTTGGTGCTTAAAGCTAGTGAGGGAGATAAGTGTTGTGGCAGCAGAGAACTGGAAGGAGAGGCGGCCAAAGAAAGAATTGGTTTTGGGGGTGACCAGAGAGATATACCTGCTGGAGCGTGTGCTACAGGTGGGAGATGCTATGGTGACCAGCGAGCTGAGATAAGGGGGGACTTTACCTAGCAGGGTCTTGTAGATGACATGGAGCCAGTGGGTTTGGCGACGAGTATGAAGCGAGGGCTAGCCAACGAGAGCGTACAGGTCGCAATGGTGGGTAGTATATGGGGCTTTGGTGACAAAACGGATTGCACTGTGATAGACTGCATCCAATTTGTTGAGTAGGGTATTGGAGGCTATTTTGTAAATGAAATGGTTATATTCAATGCATGAGCAGCACAGCCAATGGGTGTTGTCTGTCACCATTGCAAATGCCTTCTGTGATCCAAGGTCATTGATGACTGCCTTGAGCTCATCTGCAATGTAGAGACTGGTGTGTCTGTTGTCCCTTGTGTCTGTGCTCTTGTAGAATACTGGTGGAGATTATGTAGTTAATTATTCATTGGCCAAGAACATTCGACCACCCATCAGGGATGATTGCAATACAGTCTGTTTTCTCTACGATTAGCTTGACCTTCACTTGAACTCTGTTGAACTCTGCATCCAGCAAATGAGTAGATAAAGCATGTCTGGTTGGAGGGGTGTATGCTGGGTGAAGACAATTCAGAAATCTCTTCCAATGCACATTGCCTGTGAGCATCACTGTTATAAGCTCACCCCGCTCCTCCGTAAGAGCGTCTGCTAAATGACTTAAATGTAAATGTAAATGTAATAAGCAAACTTGTTTTGATTCATTTAAGCTCATGAATATGGGGAATTTTGCTTAATTTACCCAAAATATTCAGACTCTTTGCAACCCTAGTTGTCACACGACTACACATTTTTAGTTTTAGTGGCTTTTTATTGTCCCCAGCACAAGGTGCACCTGTGTAATGATCATGCATAATGAGCTTATTGATATGCCACACATGTCGGGTGGATGGATGATCTTGGCGAAGGAGAAACGCTCACTAACAGTGTTGTGGTGCACTTGTTTTGTTTACATTTGAGAGAAATAAGGTTTTTGTTCACATGGAACATTTCTGGGATCTTTTATTTTCAGCTCATGAAACCTGGAACCAACACTTTACATGTGTTGTTTTATATTTGAATTCGGTGTATTTGAAAGGTCCTACAATCCAATACCCTTTTTCTCATCCAGATCTTGATTTGACGGTCATGTGTTGGTGGAAAATGTGGTGGGGCAATAGCTTATGTTTTAGTGGTCTTTTAGGCAGAATACACAATCCCCCCCCCTTCCCTTCACCCGAGCTAGAATGGTTATTGAACTGAAACAAACTTAAGTTGAGAAAAAAAAAATTGAATTCTCTCTCCGCTGTTGTTTCCTTGGTGACGACCTCTTGACTTCTTCAACTCCCCTTGTTGTCCATCTGCCGTTGCTTCTAGTTTAAATCCCTTCATCGCTCCGTTGGTAGAGCATGGCGCTTGGGATGCCAGGCTAGTGGGTCACGACTTGTGATTTTTACTTGCAATTTATAGATCACAACATTTGGGTAAACTGTTGGAATCATATCAGTAGAATGATAAAAATGTGAATTATGGTTGGAATGCAGAGGTTTTGTCATGACAATGAATTTAAAAGTAAGGGAGGAGATGGTTGTGATTTGGTGTAGGAACCAAAATGACAGTCTGTGTTTCCCATGGGACTCTAATTACATTCAAATGGTTATATTCAAAGAGTTCTTAATATTCTTTGCCTTTTTTTTCCCCTTTCTGATTTTCATTAAGCTGTTGCACAAATAATGCTGAGATTGTCCTCCATTGGTACCGGGCTGTATTAGAGCTAAGGTTTGCTAGCATGTGATTAGCATTAAGGGCTAACACCATTTTATTTGTTTCACTCACATTTGCAGCTTGCGTCGACCAACTAACTAGCTTTTTGCAGAGAGCAAGTTACACAAACATTTCTCATCTAGAAAATATGGTCCTTCTGTAGCTCAGTTGGTAGAGCATGGCGCTTGTAACGCCAGGGTAGTGGGTTCGATCCCCGGGACCACCCATACGTAGAATGTATGCACACATGACTGTAAGTCGCTTTGGATAAAAGCGTCTGCTAAATGGCATATATTATTATTATATATTACTCAGTACTGGTACCCCGTGTATATAGCAGAGTTCTCATTACTCAGTACTGGTACCCCGTGTATATAGCAGAGTTCTCATTACTCAGTACTGGTACCCCGTGTATATAGCAGAGTTCTCATTACTCAGTACTGGTACCCCGTGTATATAGCAGAGTTCTCATTACTCAGTACTGGTACCCCGTGTATATAGCAGAGTTCTCATTACTCAAACTGGTACCCCGTGTATATAGCAGAGTTCTCATTACTCAGTACTGGTACCCCGTGTATATAGCAGAGTTCTCATTACTCAGTACTGGTACCCCGTGTATATAGCAGAGTTCTCATTACTCAGTACTGGTACCCCGTGTATATAGCAGAGTTCTCATTACTCAGTACTGGTACCCCGTGTATATAGCAGAGTTCTCATTACTCAGTACTGGTACCCCGTGTATATAGCAGAGTTCTCATTACTCAGTACTGGTACCCGTGTATATAGCAGAGTTCTCATTACTCAGTACTGGTACCCCGTGTATATAGCAGAGTTCTCATTACTCAGTACTGGTACCCCGTGTATATAGCAGAGTTCTCATTACTCAGTACTGGTACCCGTGTATATAGCAGAGTTCTCATTACTCAGTACTGGTACCCCGTGTATATAGCAGAGTTCTCATTACTCAGTACTGGTACCCCGTGTATATAGCAGAGTTCTCATTACTCAGTACTGGTACCCGTGTATATAGCAGAGTTCTCATTACTCAGTACTGGTACCCCGTGTATATAGCAGAGTTCTCATTACTCAGTACTGGTACCCCGTGTATATAGCAGAGTTCTCATTACTCAGTACTGGTACCCCGTGTATATAGCAGAGTTCTCATTACTCAGTACTGGTACCCCGTGTATATAGCAGAGTTCTCATTACTCAGTACTGGTACCCCGTGTATATAGCAGAGTTCTCATTACTCAGTACTGGTACCCTGGTACGTGTATATAGCAGAGTTCTCATTACTCAGTACTGGTACCCCGTGTATATAGCAGAGTTCTCATTACTCAGTACTGGTACCCCGTGTATATAGCAGAGTTCTCATTACTCAGTACTGGTACCCCGTGTATATAGCAGAGTTCTCATTACTCAGTACTGGTACCCCGTGTATATAGCAGAGTTCTCATTACTCAGTACTGGTACCCCGTGTATATAGCAGAGTTCTCATTACTCAGTACTGGTACCCCGTGTATATAGCAGAGTTCTCATTACTCAGTACTGGTACCCCGTGTATATAGCAGAGTTCTCATTACTCAGTACTGGTACCCCGTTTATAGCAGAGTTCTCATTACTCAGTACTGGTACCCCGTGTATATAGCAGAGTTCTCATTACTCAGTACTGGTACCCCGTGTATATAGCAGAGTTCTCATTACTCAGTACTGGTACCCCGTGTATATAGCAGAGTTCTCATTACTCAGTACTGGTACCCCGTGTATATAGCAGAGTTCTCATTACTCAGTACTGGTACCCCGTGTATATAGCAGAGTTCTCATTACTCAGTACTGGTACCCCGTGTATATAGCAGAGTTCTCATTACTCAGTACTGGTACCCCGTGTATATAGCAGAGTTCTCATTACTCAGTACTGGTACCCCGTGTATATAGTTATCGTTACTCATTGTGTATTTATTAGTTGTTATTACATAATTATTTTGACTTGTTGGGAAGGGCCCGTATGTAAGCTTTTCACTTGGTCTATACCTTTTTTGTCTTTAAGAAGCATGTGACGAACAATTTTAATTTGTTTTGTCTTGACAAAACAGGCCGCCCTTTTTTTTCCCCCTACAATGCGGCAGACTCTGCACAATTAAATTAGAACTGCAATTATTTATTTTTTGACTTGTGACATGATTTTCTTAGATTATTGCTGCGTTCCATCAACTTTTATTCAGAAACTGGAATTTAAATTCCATTCACTAGTTCAAAACTGTAACGCAGTACCTCAGACCTCCACAGGGTGGTGCTGGAGTGCCATGGAGTGAAGCCACAAGCCTCTCATTCCAGCTCAATGGTACAATCAAGACCGATCACCGTTGGCCTTCAGCAGGATGAATGTAAAGCACAATAACATCATCAGTGCTTGTGTTGTATTTATAACGCTGTATCCTAATTGTGACTGGTTGGGATCTGTTACAAATCCTTTTACTTCCTGGAATGAAATGTATTTGGAATTTCAGTCTAGTTCCTGTATTGAACTGGTCATGATGCGTTTTGCTTAAATTAAGGGGTGTTTTCACCTATTGTCCTCCTTTAAAAATAACTGATCTCAGACCTCTTTTTAAAGTGAACTGGGGTGTAAAAAAAATTGTTTTTAAAGAAGCTAAAGAATTATTATTTGAATGAGGACTCGACTCTTGCCTGTCTTAATTATTTTTTTTTACCTTTAACTAGGCAAGTCAGTTAAGAACAAATTCTTATTTACAATGATGGCCTAGGAACAGTGGGTTAACTGCCTTGTTCAGGGGCAGAACAACAGATTTTAACCTTGTCAGCTTGGTGATTCGATCTGGCAACCTTTCGGTTACTAGTCCAACACTCTAACCACTAGGCTACCTAGCCAGTCCTCTTTGCAGTCACATTGTTATGTTTAGAAGTGAACCAAGATATTTTTCTTTCTATTTTATCTCAATCTCTTCATTCAAAGACTCAATCATGGACACTCACTGACAGTTGTGGCTGCTTTGTGTGATGTATTGTTGTCTCTACCTTGTCCTTTGTGCTGTTGTCTGTGCCCAATAATGTTTGTACCATGTTTTGTGCTGCTACCATGCTGTGTTGTCATACCATGCTGTGTTGTCATGTGTTGCTACCATGCTGCCTTGCTGTGTTGTTGTCTTAGGTCTTTCTTTATGTAGTGTTCTCTCTCTTGTGATGTGTGTGTTGTCCTATATTTATATTGTATTTATTTTTAATCCCAGGCCCCCGTTTCCGCAGGAGGCCTTGTGCCTTTCCGTAGGCTGTCATTGTAAATAAGAATGTGTTCTTAACTGACTTGCCAAGTTAAATAAATACAAACAAATAAAGTCCATGTGTTATCGGACAGCTAGAGATGACTACTTATGTTTTGGAAACGAATAGATTGCATTTCGTTGAAATATGAGACCTAATCATTGTAATCAGAAGATACTATAAACATGTACATTTGATTTGGTAACAGAATAAATCGTAATGTAATGCTGTAGTTGAATTGTACACACACATGGTAGGCTACTGGCCCTTTTTTAAGAGCTAGAATAGAGCTTGTACCTTGTGTTGGGATTCTCACCAAATATATTGTCTCCTCACACTTCAAACCCCACAATCAATAAATGGCTTATGAAGGTCTCGTAGCCTAATGATCACATATTGCAAACAAATAATCTGAACTTAAACTGCATTTTGGAATTTCTGTGGGTCCTTGACAATCGCTAATCAATATCCAAAAACAGCTCTGTTCCTGAGACAACGAGTGTGTTAAAACCAATATCTGTGTGTGTCCTGTATGAACACAATGTCAGGCCACCCAGCATGTAAACACACAACAGAGCCCTGGCTGTAAGGTCATCTAAGGTCACGTACTCTAGCTGACCTGTCACTCTGTTTTGGCCTCGAGGGCATTCTGGTCTGCCTCGAGGGCATTCTGGTCTGCCTCGAGGGCATTCTGGTCTGCCTCGAGGGCATTCTGGTCTGCCTCGAGGGCATTCTGGTCGGCCTCGAGGGCATTCTGGTCGGCCTCGAGGGCATTCTGGTCGGCCTCGAGGCTGTGAATGATAGTGATTAAAATTCTCTCTGACCCTGATGCTCCACAGTATGAGCAGATAGCCACAGACAGCTGCTCTAGAAAGCTAGTCTATGATTCTTTCACAAATTGTCCTCAAGTTTTCTCTGCGTATTTAACTCTGATTTTAGGAATAGTTTTAACAATGTTTCTTTTCCTGCTCAGTTGGGACAATTTATTTTTCAATCCAGGCAGTACACTTAAATTCCCCACGTCTCTTCAAGGCTTTTTAATGAGGGGGAATTCATCATTGTAATTTCAGTGTACTGCCTGGACTGACTGCTACAGACTTCAGTGTGTAAACGGCTTGTCTTTGAGTCCCCGTGTGCAGAGAGTCTGGTTGGCAGCTCCACTGTCACTGTCCATCTGGATGGTGGAGAAAGGGTACGAGGTTAAGATACCTGCCACTAAACGTATGGCCCTGCCCCAATTATTTACCCTTCTCCTGTTCTCCACTAACCCTCTCCCTAAGTGGCCACTCCCAGTCATGGATTTAAAGTTGTGTAACAGAAGTGAGTTTCCACTGTTTTTCATCCATGACAGACTGTATGCATGACAAGGGCTCACTGCAGGAGAACGTTGGTGAATTGGGATGAAGCTCATGGGTGAGTTTCCACTGTTTTTAAATCTACGGGAGAGGGGTTCCCACGTCGGGAGAGAGGGGTTCCCACGTCGGGAGAGAGGGGTTCCCACGTCGGGAGAGAGGGGTTCCCACGTCGGGAGAGAGGGGTTCCCACGTCGGGAGAGAGGGGTTCCCACGTCGGGAGAGAGGGGTTCCCACGTCGGGAGAGAGGGGTTCCCACGTTTCCCACGTCGGGAGAGAGGGGTTCCCACGTCGGGAGAGAGGGGTTCCCACGTCGGGAGAGAGGGGTTCCCACGTCGGGAGAGAGGGGTTCCCACGTCGGGAGAGAGGGGTTCCCACGTCGGGAGAGAGGGGGGTGTAAGAGGTTCCCACGTCGGGAGAGAGGTATTGGGACGCCACATCTCTCAGCAAGTTGTACTGTAGGTGTTGTCCGTATTCCCGTCATTTCACACAGTATCTCTCGTCATGATTTAGTTTGCAGACGTTATAACCCTGGACTTCAAAGCTGTCGTCATGGAGATGGTGTGACTTCTCTGTTCACCTCAGGATGATGATGATGATGATGATGATGTGTGCTGACTGGACAGGTGTGGAGCTCACTGATATATCAGGGTCATTTAAGACCGTAAAAGCCACTCCATGGGTACTTGATGATTTAGGTTTTGTGTTTTGTAACTGTGTTGCCTGGCTGATTTGACAAAACGTTTGAACCTATAGCCATATCCGACCAACTCGTACGTGTTTTACAGTTGGAAATAGAACAACATGGTCGTTATTCAAACACTGAGATCTTAGTTTTAAGAAATATGGACTATGGTGTATGTTCAAATCTGTTGTGCTTTGTGTGTGTGTTTACAGACCGAAGATCGTTGTCGTCACACACTGTTTCATAACAGACATCCTCTGACCGTGCCGAGTGGAGAGAGTCATCCTGTCCAAATGACCTGAGAGACGTCCATGCCTTTTTCCAGCACCTCGTCACCACACAGGTACACAACTTTGTAATTACATTTTGTAGAGGCCCAATCATTCGGTTCACTGCTGTTTTTAACGGACACTCGCTTATCCCACAGCTGGTGTAGTTTGGAGATGTCTATCAGCTAGCCTGTGTCCCAAATGAAACCCTGTTCCCTATATATATTTTTCTGACCCCAGGGCCCTGTGGTAGAACACACCGTTGAAGGCACCTTGATGAATTCAGCTCGACAGCGTGTCTGCTAGTCCCTTGTTCACCTCACAGTAATGGAATGTATCTGTCTTTATGCCAAAGTGTTTTTTTCCCTCGGAGTAGCCGGGACCCGAGTAGCCGGGACCCGAGTAGCCGGGACCCGAGTAGCCGGGACCCGAGTAGCCGGGACCCGAGTAGCCGGGACCCGAGTAGCCGGTGCTGAAATAAAAGATCCATGTGAACAAAAACCTTATTTCTATCAAATGTGGTGCACATGTTTTGTTTACAACACTGTTAGTGAGCGTTTCTCCTTCGCCAAGATCATCCATCCACCTGACATGTGTGGCATATCAATAAGCTTATTAAACAGCATGATCATTACACAGGTGCACCTTGTGCTGGGGACAATAAAAAGCCACTAAAAGTGTGTAGTTGTGTGACAACTAGGGTTGCAAAGAGTCTGAAACTTTTGGGTAAATTAAGCAAAATTCCCCATATTCATGAGCTTAAATGAATCAAAAACAGGTTTGCTTATAACAGTGATGCTCACAGGCAATGTGTATTGGAAGAGATTTCTGAATTGTCTTCACCCAGCATACACCCCTCCAACCAGACATGCTTTATCTACTCATTTGCTGGATGCAGAGTTCAAGTGAAGGTCAAGCAAATCGTAGAGAAAACAGACTGTATTGCAATCATCCCTGATGGGTGGTCGAATGTTCTTGGCCAATGAATAATTAACTACATAATCTCTACCAGTATTCTACAAGAGCACCGACACAAGGGACAACAGAGTGGCCGGGCCGAGTGGCCGGGCCGAGTGGCCGGGCCGAGTGGCCGGGCCGAGTGGCCGGGCCGAGTGGCCGGGCCGAGTGGCCGGGCCGAGTGGCCGGGCCGAGTGGCGGGGCCGAGTGGCCGGGCCGAGTGGCCGGGCCGAGTGGCCGGGCCGAGTGGCCGGGCCGAGTGGCCGGGCCGAGTGGCCGGGCCGAGTGGCCGGGCCGAGTGGCCGGGCCGAGTGGCCGGGCCAGTAAACATGGATTCCCTGTTGAGAACTGGTATTGAATTGCAGGACAATGGGTTTTAAAAATGCCAGCAGATTGTACAGCCCTGCTTTTCTATAACGTCAGGAGGTTCATGAGGACCTGCGGGTGTGAATGAAACAGGCTTTTCTACACAAAAACAGCTGTTGATTTACCCTTTAATCAAATCAGTAGACTTATATCAGTATTGTTAATCTCTCTCCTCTATTGTGTCTGCAGTGATGATTAAACATCTTCATCGAATGTTTTCATAATTTATCTACAGATAATCGCCAAAGAGCAGAGGAGAAGCCTTACCGGTATGCAAATGAACATCTCGCTCGCCGAAGAGATTCGTTTTCCGCTCACCTATAAAGATCCGTTAAAAAAAGAGCTGTTCGTTAGCGACGACCTCATCACTAGGCTGATGAGTCGTTTTTGTTTTAGCCGACACTGGCTGGTCTCGACATGGGCTTCGAATCCTAGGAAAATTACAAACAAGGAATTTGGTTTATTTGCTTTCCGATGAGATGCATGGTCCGATACCTACGTTGACTTATGAATGACAAAGGGACAAAGGAAGGTGACTTTATTCAGTCACTTCTACACCTTCTATAAACTTATCAAAGACTCCAGTCACCCAAGTCAGTGTTTTCTCTGCTGACGCACGGCAAGTGGTACCAGGACACCAAGTAGAGGGCCAAAAGGCTCTTTAACAGCTTCTTCCGCCAAGCAATAAGACAAAATGGCCACCCGGACTATTTACATTGACCCCCCCCCCCTGTTTATCAATGCATAGTCGCTTCACCCCTACCTAGATGTACCAATTAACTCTACTTACCTGTGCCACCTGTATAAAGCCTCATTTTTTAAAATGAAATGTTTTACTTTAGTTTAAGGTTTTCTTAACTGGTTAAGGGCTTGTAAGTAAATAAAGTTGAGCTGTAATTTATATTTCACTGTAATTTATACTTTGTAAGTAAATAAAGTTGAGCTGTAATTTATACTTTGTAAGTAAATAAAGTTGAGCTGTAATTTATACACCTGTTGTATTTGACACAAATAACATTTGATTCAAAACACGGGAAAGTAAAATAAACGCCACAACATTAATTAAGTGTATTTTAACTCATTACGTTCGACGGGATGTGTACATTCTCTCACAGGAGACGATTTAAGAAGCTCTTCTACAAACAATAACACGGGTACTGAGAGAGGGACAGACGGAGGACTGACAAACCAGCAGCGTCCCCTGTCATCGCTCGCTTTGTGACCGATCGCTAGATTCCTATCGTCCGTTCTAGAGGGAGAAGGCTAAACGGCACGTGTCAACTCATTCTGCGGAGCGTCTGCGGGTTTAAGCTCCTCGCTTGTACTTGATTAATGAATTAAGGTCACTAATTAGTAAATGACTCCCCTCACCTGGTTGAGCTCTCAGATCTCAGGAAGTGTTGCTGCTACAGTATTCTGTTGTGTGCATTCATTTGAATTCAATGGGTTTGTCTTGGGTTTCGAGTGAATCATGTCCTTCAGGCCATTGCTGACAAACCAGTCTTACTGCAGAACCTGTATTCAAGTGGTATAACACTGAACAAACAAAAAATAAAATATAAGCACAACATGTAAAGTATTAGTTTCATGAGTTTAAATGAAATTTTCCATACACACAAATGGTTTACATCCCTGTTAGTGAGCATTTCTCCTTTGCCAAGATAATCCATCCACCTGACAGGTGTGGCATATCAAGAAGCTGATTAAACAGCATGCTCATTACACAGGTGCACCTTGTGCTGGGGGACAATAAAATGCCATGCTAAAATATGCAGTTTCGTCACACAACACAGATGCCACAGATGTTTTGAGGGAGTGTGCAGCAATGTACACCAGAGCTGTTGCCAGGGAACTTCATGTTCATTTCTCTACCGATCTCGTTTTCGAGAATGTGGCATTAAGTCCAACCAGCCTGACAACCGCATGCCATGTGTAAACCACGTCCTCCACATCCGGCTTCTTCACCTGAGGGGGATCGTCTGACACCTGGACAGCTAATGACTGGGTTTGAACATCAAATCATTTCTGCACCAACTGTCAAAAACTGTCTCTGGGAAGTTCATCTGCATGCTAATTGTCCTCACCGGGGTCTTGACCTGACTGCAGTTCGCCGTCGTAACGAAGTTCATCTGCATGCTAATTGTCCTCACCGGGGTCTTGACCTGACTGCAGTTCGCCGTCGTAACGAAGTTCATCTGCATGCTAATTGTCCTCACCGGGGTCTTGACCTGACTGCAGTTCGCCGTCGTAACGAAGTTCATCTGCCTGCTAATTGTCCTCACCGGGGTCTTGACCTGACTGCAGTTCGCCGTCGTAACGAAGTTCAGTGGGCAAATGCTCACCTTCGATGGCCACTGGCACGCTGGAGTAGTGTACTCTTCACGGATGAATCATGGTTTACAACTGTACCAGGCAGATGGCAGACAGCGTGGATAGCGGCGTGTGGGCGAGTCGTTTGCTGAACAGAGTTCCCCATGGTGGGGTTATGGGCAGGTATAAGCTACGGACAACGAACACAATTGCATTTTTATTGGTTAGCAGTTTGAATGCACAGATGCACTGTGACGAGATCCTGAGACTCATTGTTGTATCATTCCTCCTCTGTCATCACCCCGTGGTGGCAGTGCATTATCATGCTGAAGCATGTCACAAGGATCTGTACACAATTCCTGGAAGCTGAAAATGTCCCAGTTCTTCCATGGCCTGCATATTCACCAGACATGTCACCCATTGAGCATGTTTGGGATGCTCTGGATAGTTGTGTACGACAGCATGTTCCAGTTCCCGCCACTATCCAGTAACTAAACACAGCCATTGAAGAGGAGTGGGACAACATTCCACAATCAACACAATCCTGTCTCGGGGCTCTACTGACAATTCCTTCCACCTCATGGCTTGGTTTTTTCTCTGACATGCACTGTCAACTGTGGGACCTTTTATATAGACAGGTGTGTGCTTTTCCAAATCAAGTCCAATCAATTTGATTTACCACAGGTGGACTCCAATCAAGTTGGAGAAACATCTCAAGGATGATCAATGGAAAACAGGATGCACAATTTCAAATCTCATAGCAAAGGGTCTGAATACTAACGTAAATACGGTACTTCTGTTTTTCATTTTGTATAAATTTGCAAAAAATGTCTACCCCTGTTTTCAGTTAGTCATTAATGGGGTTTTGCGCATAGATTGACTCGGTAATGTTTAAGACACTTAAAATGCATATCAATATTTTTTTTAATAGATTAACCCAACCAGCGTCAGCATGGTGCTGAAATTCACCTTTTTTGTCGCTGTCCTGATGTGTTCTATACAGTAGACTGTTAGAATCGCAGAATCTTTAGCTCCCACTAACCCAACCAGTGTCAGCATGGTGCTGAAATTCACCTTTTTTGTCGCTGTCCTGATGTGTTCTATACAGTAGACTGTTAGAATCGCAGAATCTTTAGCTCCCACTAACCCAACCAGTGTCGGCATGGTGCTGAAATTCACCTTTTTTGTCGCTGTCCTGATGTGTTCTATACAGTAGACTGTTAGAATCGCAGAATCTTTAGCTCCCACTAACCCAACCAGTGTCAGCATGGTGCTGAAATTCACCTTTTTTGTCGCTGTCCTGATGTGTTCTATACAGTAGACTGTTAGAATCGCAGAATCTTTAGCTCCCACTAACCCAACCAGCGTCGGCATGGTGCTGAAATTCACCTTTTTTGTCGCTGTCCTGATGTGTTATATACAGTAGACTGTTAGAATCGCAGAATCTTTAGCTCCCACTAACCCAACCAGTGTCGGCATGGTGCTGAAATTCACCTTTTTTGTCGCTGTCCTGATGTGTTCTATACAGTAGACTGTTAGAATCGCAGAATCTTTAGCTCCCACTAACCCAACCAGCGTCGGCATGGTGCTGAAATTCACCTTTTTTGTCGCTGTCCTGATGTGTTATATACAGTAGACTGTTAGAATCGCAGAATCTTTAGCTCCCACTAACCCAACCAGCGTCGGCATGGTGCTGAAATTCACCTTTTTTGTCGCTGTCCTGATGTGTTATATACAGTAGACTGTTAGAATCGCAGAATCTTTAGCTCCCACTAACCCAACCAGTGTCAGCATGGTGCTGAAATTCACCTTTTTTGTCGCTGTCCTGATGTGTTATATACAGTAGACTGTTAGAATCGCAGAATCTTTAGCTCCCACTAACCCAACCAGTGTCAGCACGGTGCTGAAATTCACCTTTTTTGTCGCTGTCCTGATGTGTTCTATACAGTAGACTGTTAGAATCGCAGAATCTTTAGCTCCCACTAACCCAACCAGTGTCAGCATGGTGCTGAAATTCACCTTTTTTGTCGCTGTCCTGATGTGTTCTATACAGTAGACTGTTAGAATCGCAGAATCTTTAGCTCCCACTAACCCAACCAGTGTCAGCATGGTGCTGAAATTCACCATTTTTGTCGCTGTCCTGATGTGTTATATACAGTAGACTGTTAGAATCGCAGAATCTTTAGCTCCCACTAACCCAACCAGTGTCAGCATGGTGCTGAAATTCACCTTTTTTGTCGCTGTCCTGATGTGTTATATACAGTAGACTGTTAGAATCGCAGAATCTTTAGCTCCCACTAACCCAACCAGTGTCAGCATGGTGCTGAAATTCACCTTTTTTGTCGCTGTCCTGATGTGTTCTATACAGTAGACTGTTAGAATCGCAGAATCTTTAGCTCCCACTAACCCAACCAGTGTCAGCATGGTGCTGAAATTCACCATTTTTGTCGCTGTCCTGATGTGTTATATACAGTAGACTGTTAGAATCGCAGAATCTTTAGCTCCCACTAACCCAACCAGTGTCAGCATGGTGCTGAAATTCACCTTTTTTGTCGCTGTCCTGATGTGTTATATACAGTAGACTGTTAGAATCGCAGAATCTTTAGCTCCCACTAACCCAACCAGTGTCAGCACGGTGCTGAAATTCACCATTTTTGTCGCTGTCCTGATGTGTTATATACAGTAGACTGTTAGAATCGCAGAATCTTTAGCTCCCACTAACCCAACCAGTGTCAGCATGGTGCTGAAATTCACCATTTTTGTCGCTGTCCTGATGTGTTATATACATTGTGTTATATACAACAACACCTAAGGCTTCAACGTAATAAAATGTTGGAAAAGTGACGGGGTCTGAATACTTTTCCAAATGCCCCTTACAGACGAGAGGCAGGAAGCGACACATTGTTCACAAATTATGTTTGTTTATGGGAGGTTACCGTTTATGGGAGGTTACCGTTTATGGGAGGTTACCGTTTATGGGAGGTTACCGTTTATGGGAGGTTACCGGTTATGGGAGGTTACCGGTTATGGGAGGTTACCGGTTATGGGAGGTTACCGGTTATGGGAGGTTACCGGTTATGGGAGGTTACCGGTTATGGGAGGTTACCGTTTATGGGAGGTTACCGTTTATGGGAGGTTACCGTTTATGGGAGGTTACCGTTTATGGGAGGTTACCGTTTATGGGAGATTACCGTTTATGGGAGGTTACCGTTTATGGGAGGTTACGGTTTATGGGAGGTTACGGTTTATGGGAGGTTACGGTTTATGGGAGGTTACGGTTTATGGGAGGTTACGGTTTATGGGAGGTTACGGTTTATGGGAGGTTACGGTTTATGGGAGGTTACGGTTTATGGGAGGTTACCGTTCATGGGAGGTTACTGTTCACTTGTCCCAAAGGATGTTATGTTAAATATGTTGATCTGCCCTTGAGCAAGACGCTTAACCCTAATGTGCTCCAGTGGCGCTGTACTACTATGGCTGAACCTGTAAAACAACACCTATCATACTACTATGGCTGAACCTGTAAAACAACACCTATCATACTACTATGACTGACCCTGTACAACAACACCTATCATACTACTATGACTGAACCTGTAAAACAACACCTATCATACTACTATGACTGACCCTGTACAACAACACCTATCATACTACTATGACTGACCCTGTACAACAACACCTATCGTACTACGGTGACTGACCCTGTACAACAACACCTATCGTACTACTATGACTGACCCTGTAAAACAACACCTATCATACTACTATGACTGACCCTGTACATACTACTGTGACTGACCCTGTACAACAAAACATTACACTGCACCTCCTGTGTCGGTGACCTGTTTTGTGTCCGGAGAAGGTACTTTTTAGTTTTAATTCTCATTTAGCACATTAAAAACCCAGTTTTAGTTCTCTGTTCCAAGGTGTTTTGGACTTTTAAAGTATGTTTCCTTTGTTTCTTTCTTACCCAGACTGCACTACAAATGTCCCAATTGGGGGAAAAAATTATTATTCAGCTGATCACTGCTTTACGCTCATTTGAGTTACATTTTTCTACTTGCCGTGACTGATATGTGGTAGTCTTGCACAGCCTAGTTGAATGCACTGATGAAGTCTCTGTGGTTAAAGAAAAAGTGTCTGGTAAATAACCCAAATATATAAATTTGAACTTTTGATTTGAAGGAGGAGACCAACCGGTCGATACATCTATCAAGCAGTTTCACCAATCAGACGTGGACAGAGCGCCTCTCTATCTCCGGTTGGTCGACAGAGACCGTTCGGCCACAAACAGCTACGACACCAAGTGGGATGCGCCGTTTGACCCTGGGACAGCGAGGGTTACCACACCTACACCACAGAAACAGACCAGGATCTCACAGCCCACTGCACTTCATAGGAGTTCAGTTGTCGCAGCCAACTACACTACTGGGGAAGTTTGGTAGGTGTCTGTCCCAGCCCACTACACTACTGGGGAAGTTTGGTAGGTGTCTGTCCCAGCCCACTACACTACTGGGGAAGTTTGGTAGGTGTCTGTCCCAGCCCACTATACATCATCGGGAACTTAGTTTAGTAGTTCACAGCCCACTATACCAGCTGAGTAGTTTCCTCCCCCAGCCCACTACCAGCCCGGTAGGAGATGGCTCTGACAGCCCACTACACCTCCATAGGCCACTCAGTGGTAGTTCACCCCTCTCAACAAGCTAACTATACCCAACAAGCAGGCCAGTAGTTTCCTCTCCCAGCCCAGTACATTACACAAGCAGTTAACTAGTTCCAAACCCTACACCGTTAGTAGTCTATCGCCCTTGACAACGGAAGGTTTGGACTCTAACCTCGGCGGTCATTTTGAGGACTGTGGTGGCATCGGGATTATTTTTTGGGTGGGGATCTTTAGGAACCTGTGGATGCTTCAATGACAGCAGCTATAGTCCTCTCAGCTGTCCTCCATCTCTGCCTCAGGAGCTATCCTTCCTAACCTCACAACCTAAACGGAAGAAGTCTGGCATGGGTCTCTGACCTCACTATTGGTGGATGCAGCCTCACCTCAAACTGTTCCTTTTCAAACCAGATGATGGATGAAACTATGGCAAGTTCTCTTTAACTTTTGATTTTGTTGAGTGATTTCATGTAGGGTTTTTTTTGTGCCAGGACTGATAGTCTAGAAAATCAAGAGCTAGCTTCACTAAATTAATCTTATTTTTCATCGTGTTTTGTTGTTTTCTCTGACTGAAGCAGAGTGAGTTGGCCAACTGAGGTCATGAGCCAGAAAAGTATTGTTTTATTTTTGTAAAGAAAATGTATTGCCCCAGGGCGTCCTTTTTGCCAGTCACTGTTCATATAGACGAGGCCAAGACAGGTGTAACCTAACGTACTATCTCTGATGGGCAACATTAAGACTAAATGGGGATTTCAAAATAGTATTTTAATGTTTTGTCATAGCTCACAGGCAAAAAAAAATAAGTTCATATCTACAAAGGTACTATTCACAATGCTTTTTTTTTGTACATTTTTACAAATTTACATTTTTTTTAAACAGTTTTGTACATTCATTACATTATCTCTCACATACATACAATCCAAATAATTTAAGAACCTACAGCCAACAAATTGGCACATTGAAGTTTAACAAGATCATAGTCACACACACTCTTAATAGAAACAGACTTTGGCTTTTACAGTTTAACACTAACCAGCCCAGTCAACTCGTTATACAGAAACTGGCCAAAGTAAGTTTTTAACCAGGTTAATGTGAGACAAATCCAGCCACTTCAGAAGTGTTTCCACCAAATGGCACCTTATTTCCCTTTCTAGTGCACTACTTCTGACCAGGACACACAGGGCTCTGGTCAAAAGTAGTGCACTATAGAGGGTGCCATTTGGGACATATATATATATATATATATAGTGGCTGGAATGTGAGACAAATCCAAACATGCGCCACACTATAGAAATGTCATTTAGCTGCCCGTCTTCAGGATTGTGCAAACTCTCACATTTCTGTATGTTTTGTTGTTAGCTTTAAAAATACACTGTATATTGATTGGTTTTCTGTAATGAGCCACACTGGTAGCCCCTATAGAAGGCTAACAAATATTTACTACGGTATATAAGAGAAGCTATTTTCTGGTTCGTATTCACTATGAACAAAATAGGCAGTCACAGGGAACGACAAGCCTGAACGTGCCCAATGACCGCTTCTTTAACTGTTGTAAAACTTTTAGCTACGTTTTGAATTAAATGAGCATGACCCCGCATTCGAAAAGGTGGTTATGTAACCCAGGCACAGTGGCTCCCTCGAGGGCTTTGGTCTAGGAGGTATTTGTTGTGGGGTTTTTAGCAGAGGAAGTTTCGAGGGAAGTAAGGCCCCTCCGCGTCAGAGCCCAGGGAACTGCTCAGGCTCTCCTCCCCCGAACTCATGTCTTCACACGAGTCTTCACTGGAAAAACAAGAAGAAAAAGTTAAAATTCACAATATTCTTTAATCCTGTTTGCAGTTATCCAATGTAATTTCATCCTTTTTATTAATTGTTTGACTACAAGACCCATCCCAGGTCTCTTATGTGGAGCTTTAGCTGGTTGTGTAATGTTGTGGTTGAGCTGTTATGGGAACTATTGTTGCTAGGTAGGAGTAGGACATGACAGAAGTCACTTAAAACACTCAGACATTAAGTATGTGTGTTAGTTAGTGATACGAGAGCGAGCCGAGGATGGGCCTCTTCTGATAGGCTAACTGACGCAACCAGTAGGGCTATGACGTGGCTGATGGTATGGAACCCCCCCCCAATACCATACAAGTCATGGGAATGATATAACAACTGAAACCAGACAGTAGGAGTGGTCAACCTTTGAACAAAACAGTGGAGAGGGTGGGGCTTAAATGTGTGTGTGGCTGGAGATTTCCCTACTTTTGTTATTCAGGGGATTTTCCATACTTCTTCCCTGTTGTCGTATAGTAGACTTGTTTGACTGCCTTCTAACAGAATGTAGGCATGGTAGAATGTTTTTGATGCGCATGTTTCTCTTTCTCTACAGACATATATTCCTGTATACCTTTCACCCTGATCCCAGCAGTCCTCAGGAATGGTTGGCAGTTCAGGGACGTTGCAGTAGTTGGTGTGAAGATTCTGAGCCGTCCTTCTCGACACGATCCAGACAAGCTTTTTATTGTTTGGTTTGCTACATTCGGGAGAAGAGTAGTCGGACATACACTTGGCCACTAGTCCCTTCCAGTGTAGGAGCTCAACGTCAGTGATCTGTAAAAGACGACCAGGGCATCATAACATTGGACACCGGGTTACATAATAGACTGGAGTCAGCAGAAACCCTTCTGGGATGGATCCCAAGGCGTTGTAAAAGGATAGCAGCTGGGAACATGAGGCCGGGGAATGTGAAAGCTTTTTTATTTTTTATCTTTCCATAACTGTGCCAGTTGTCATGTGAAACCTTTTGGACCAGGGTTGTAAGGGCATACAATATTCAGAGATGGCTCCAGGGGGAAAAAATAGGTGTATTTTGTGTACAAATTTGACAGTTAACACCGGGTTACTGCTGTTTTAAAACAAAGGATTACATCCATGCTATGTGATAAAGCTTCAAGGATGTTCTACAGGGTGTATAATGTGTTTACCTTGAGATGTCTTTGAACATGATGTGCTATTTCTAACATATCAACAGACTGCATGGCTTCAATCTCCTGAGTGAGGAGTGACAGGGCCAAGACAGACGGCTGGAAGAGAAGAGAAATGCATCATGTTAGACTGCGGCTGCCAAGAGGTCTCCTGAAACATGTAACATCTCATGGACTCTCTGGGGTAAATCGTTACTTTAGCTTTAGAGAACGCGATCCGGCAGAGACAGGCTTTGAGCTGGATCTCTAGTATGTCGAGATTCAGGGCCTCCTTCCTGTAAAGGTTAAATTACATATTAGAACCAATCAGGGTGTGAAAACAGGGTGTCAGGGCTACCTGTTACATAATTTAATTTGTTATGGTGGAATGGACACCATGTTGATCATGTCCAGTGAGAATAGTTAAAACCCATCGTCCTACTTCCAGTCAGGACTATAATAAGTACATGTCTAGTTCTTTTTTTCCCCTTTATTTAACTAGGCAAGTCAGTTAAGAAAAAAATCTTATTTTCAATGACAGCCTAGGAACAGTGGGTTAACTGCCTGTTCAGGGGCAGAACGACAGCTCGGGGTTTGAACTTGCAACCTTCCGGTTACTAGTCCAACGCTCTAACCACCAGGCTACCCTGCCGCCCAAGTTAATTATTAATTAAGTTAATTGTGTCACACTATTACCACCTTCCAAATGGAGTTGATTGCTCTGTGAATTGTAATATATTTATAATGGGTTCTCACAGGTCTGAGGTATGGGCGCTTGTGATTCCGTAGTATAGGTGCAAAAACGTTAAGGCTGTGATGGTTTTGAGTTGGAAGTTGAGTTTCTCTGAAACGATCTTCTCCATGCGAGTGAGGTCCGAGACCGTAAACTTGCACTGGCTGATACGAATAAGCTCATTGGTGGAAGACAAGTTACAATCCTCTTCGACTGCTTTGGCTGCGATGTGGAGGCAGCTGATGCCGACGCAAGCTAGATATTTGGGTTGGACCTGAAGAGGAGAGACGCACAAAAGCTTGGAATTAGTGGAAATGGGGACAGGCTATTACTCACAGCAATTCCCTTTTTATTTGTAGTTTGTCTAAGGACATTATCTCTTTGTCATCAAAATAAATGTAGAACACTTGTCAACCTTGTTGCTAATTAGCTGTAGAGTATGTTGAAATTACTAAAAAAAAAAAGTGCTCTTGGTTGAGTCTTCATCTTACCTTCATCGTGGCCAGGAATCGATCCAACAGGTTGACTGCCAGAACGAAAGTCTGTGTACTGTACCCAAAGAAACTAGTCAGGCTCCAGAGGTCCTCCACTTTGGTGTCCCTACATTTAGCTGATATTCCCCTGCTGTCATTCTGTAATGAATAAGATCAAGATAAAATATTATTTCCTTACAGTATGCAACAGTAAGATTTTAGGCATTTACAATGTGTATTAGTGTAAGGCGTTACGGACCAATTTTGTTTTCTGTTCAGGGATTCATATCGACCATGTGAACAACATTTATATTTAGCTACTGTACTGCAGACTACCTCTCCAGTCGATTCGATTAAGCGGAGTCCTGTTTCCTTCGGAAGATAATTCCTCTCCTGTTCATAATTGGCTATCAACTCCCTCATAAGTTTCACAGTTTCCATGTCTGGACTCGGTTACAGCAATCGGAATGTCTTTCTCTGTAAAAAAAAAAAAAACAAGACGGGAGTGTGATGTTAGTAAATATTTGTCCGCCCTACATTTGTTCACCCGGTCAGGGTTTGTCTCAGCTGGGATTCGGTGTCAGATTTCTTAGGTTAACGCCTACTTAATCATAACACAAACACGAATCTAATTGTGGATTTCTCAGTGTAAAATCGTAAACATGATCACAAATTTCGTGAGATACTCGAGACATTTACATCAAAAACAAGCTTGAATCCATTAGCTGTGCTTCAAATCGTCGACGGGAAGGGGGTCTTGTTCTTGCCTAGGAAGCAGTGCCTTAGCTGGCAATAGTTGCGATTTTTTTATTTTCATTTCAGTTAACACTCCACATCAAATGTGTCGTTTTAAAAACGGTTTGACTACCAGGCTGGGGATTTAAAAGCCAATTTGTTTGAGTAAAAAAAATAATGGTTGAGCGAAGAGCTGTGCGAGTCAACGTTAGAGACGATAAATAAAGACCATACTGTAACTTTAACTTGCAAACGGTAAATAGAAATGTCGAAGATGCCAATTTCCTCGACAAGCATTAAAAGGCAAGACCAAACAGATTAGTATAGTTTTAAAATCATAAACTTGATATAAAAAAAATGTTACGTTAATCCTCCAGGAAGCTTTTTTTTTTTTTTACTGTAATGAATAATAAAATAAGGTTTTACACCACTCAGTAATATTCACAATTACTTCCATTTATTCAATTTCCTTGCATCTGCAATGTGAAAACTGTATATAATTACCTGTAATGTTAGTTATATCGACATTTTCTACGGTCCTAACCTCTTCTGTGTGTTCCTCTTTACTGTCTCTCGTCTTTCTTTTTGTTGTTGAGAGTTTCCGCACCCAGAAACTGACGTCAATGTCACGGTAGCCAATCACATACGGTATCCATCTTGGCTTGATTTATCGAGAAAGGTCTGCCTTCTTTTGTGGCTTTACTACCATAAAGTATTGATTTTAATGATTCAATTCAAGAGTTGATAGTCCTACACAAATCAATGCTGTATTATTTAACGTTTTGTTAAACGTTTCTTATGGTTTAAAAAAAGAGAGTTTAGTATGCTGTGTTCTAGACCAGCTCGATACTGACAATTCCACGGGCCAATCATCTTTCTCATTCTTTTGCCCGTTCAAATAGTCCGCCCAAAATTCTTCAGTTCTATTGGATGCCTGGACAAACCCTTTTACTGACGAGTGATTTGAAATAATTAACTCAGATTGTACATAGGGCATAACATTTTTAACTACCAGATTGGTTTTTCTGGTCCAGTTGTCAACAGAGTATTTGGACATTGGTTCAGCGCTGACTAGGGGAATTTATCAGAATACTGTTATAGTCAAGACAATTATTTATTTATTTTTATTTTATTACCATGTAAGCTAGTTGAGAACAAGTTATCTTTTACAACTGCGACCTGGCCAAGATAAATTGTTAATGTATTTCTGTTCCTGCACATCACACAATAACCTGGTTTTATCTGTGTCGATCTGTGTCATCAGATGGATAGGCCAACGAGTGATATGCTTCAGTGAGGTTGGCTTCTTAGCATTCATAGCAATGGTTATCAACTGTAACGCAGAAATGTAACATAAGTCACAGAAAATAGATGTGGTGGCAGCTGCAGAGAATTATATATATTTTTATTTAACTAGGCAAGTCAGTTAAGAACAAATTCACATTTTCAATGGCGGCCTACCCCGGCCAAACCCTAATCCGGACGACGCTGGGCCAATTGTGCTCTGCCCTATGGCCGGATGTGATACAGCCTGGAATCCAACCAGGGTCTGTAGTGACGCCTCTAGCACTGAGATGCAGTGCCTTCGACCACTGCGCCACTTGAGGGGCCCTGAGTATACTCTGGAGTATACAAGATTTGACTTCAGAAGAGTTATACAGCTTTATTTATATAGCCATTTTTTTCCTAGGGTGTATTGAATGGTGGTGTCCCATCCTCCCAGGCTGTTGGCATAGTGGGTTTTTAATGAGTATTTTTTTAAATATTTTTTTCGTATTTGTTTTTAGTTTTTCCCCTTTTCTCATTTTGTATCACAAAATATAATGGATATATATTATAATCCAGTTGGGGGCGGGAATGAGGCATTGGATGCCACCTGCAAGAAAAAGAAGAGCGGGCGACAGGCTGGAAGCGAATTGAAATGGAAAAGCGTTGCGTAGCTATTGAAAAGGTAAAGGTGAAACAGCTGCTTTAGTGGGGTGCACTGTTGAGTGCCACATCACAAGGGGTTCGTGCTGATTGTACGGAGATTGAGACAGACGGTTAAATGGCGTCCCTTGACAGGGCAAGAACCAAGATCTATGTCCGGAGAAGTGCAGTATCATCATAAGAAGACTTATACTTGGAAACGGAGGAGGAATATAGGGGAAAAGGGAGGCAGAAGAGGTCTTAGAGAGGGGGAAGAAGAGGGTGAGCTTGAATCGGTTAAAAATGGGGCAAAAAACGAGATGGTTTGTTAAAGAAGAATGGTAGAAAATGTAAGCAGAGTGAGTTGAAAATAGGAGGAGAAATGAAAATGAATGAGGGCGAAGTATCTGAGGTGGTAGGTGTGATGAAGTTCTCGGAGCCTGAGGCTTTCGCTGAGGGTCAGGATAAAGATGATTCTACGTTAGTAGGAGTGACATTTTGGGGAAAAAGTGGACCCTTGCCTTTTGGCTGATCCATTTGTGATTTCAGGGTGGGTGAAAACAGAGTTTGGTGCTGTGGAATCAGTTGAGGGTAACCAGAAGTGGTCTTGTGATAATTGTTTGTGGGACTGGGGATCAGAAATGTTCCTTGTGAGAGAGGCAGGTTCAGGTTTCCAGGGTTAGAGGAGTACAGAAGTTGTCATATGTTGAGGCAGTGAAGAAAGTAGAGGAAGATGGGTCAAGCGGGAGGGATCCTGAGAGGAGTGGTGTGAGTAGTAGATCTGTACCAGTACAGATGGATAGGCCAACAAGTGATATATTGGATTTTTGGCATTTATATCAATGGTTATCAACTGTACTGCAGGGATGGAATGTAATATCGCAGAAAATAGAGGTTGTGGTGGCAGCTGAAGAGAGGAATTTGGGTGTGCGAGACTTGACGTAAGAAGCGTTTACGTGGTGTCGCATCCTTTCAGGCTGTTGGCCTGAAAGTAGGACTAAATTGATTTTAAATACTGGAGTATTTATTTATTTACCTATGTATTATTTTGTGTGAGTGTAGTGTTAGATGGTAGGATATTTTGTTTTATTTATTTACCTATTCATGGCAGGGTAGCCTAGTGGTTAGAGCGTTGGACTAGTAACCGTAAGGTTGCGAGTTCAAACCCCCGAGCTGACAAGGTACAAATCTGTCGTTCTGCCCCTGAACAGGCAGTTAACCGACTGTTCCTAGGCCATTATTGAAAATAAGAATGTGTTCTTAACTGACTTGCCTGGTTAAATAAAGGTAAAATAAAAAATAATAAAAAATCCATTCTAGTAGGTGGCGGTAATGCAACATTTATCGGATGCCAACCGCTTTTTAACCTCATCGAAGAAGAAGAAGCAGGCTGGTGAGCGGAAGGGGCGATTTCTCTTCAAGAGTCCACAGTCCTTTTCGGATGTGTTAGACCTATGTCTATTCCGTTCAATTTTTTTTTATTATTATATACACATTTCATTTGGCAGACCCCCAATTTCTCCCCGAAATAAAACAACATGGAATCGAAGATGGAGTAACTCCAGACTCTATTTTACCTCTCTTGTTTTACCTCAATTTTAATGGACCGGATGATTTCCAAGTCAAACTGTGATTCCCACAGCTTTGCAGGGGAGGTAAGCTAATCATAGCTAGCTAACTAGCATAAAATAGTTGTGTGTGTGTATATATATATATATAAAATAGCTAGCTATTTCTAGCCATAACTTCCATGTATTCACTAAAACGATATATTGGATAATGGACGTTGTCTATTAATGAAACGTTGTTTTATTAGCTAGCTAACGTTTACAGTCGGCTGGTGTTTCGTTACTGTTCTTGCTAACTAGCTAATACGTCCGCTGCTGTAACTGGCTTTACAAACGTTAGCATCACTAGCTCGTGTAATCGAGTTGATGTTGTGCGCCCTAATATTAGCCTAGATTGGTCATATGTCTTACTATACGGGTGAAAGATTGTTAGAAATGTCAGTTTACTAGTTATAACGCTTCTGGCTTGTTAAATTCTCGAGACGAGATAATGCCTCTTCACTGTTGTCACTAAATATGAGTTTTCAATAGTTGGGACAATGAATAGCCAAGGTTAAGTTGGTTTTATATTCGGACATTCAACAGACATTGGCCGAAATTCATTTTAAAATGGTAATAAAAAAACAACAACTAATGAATTGATTGTTACAGAAACTTAAAAATAAATATGGTTTATTCTATAAATGGCATTTTATTAATATTATTTTAACCTTATAAAAAATTATTATTATATTATTATTATTATTATTATATTATTATTATATTATTATTATTATTATTATATTATTATATTATTAACCTTTAAAAAAAATCTGATTGGTTGGAAATACATAAAATCTTTGAAATGCAATTTATTTTAAAGCTTTATAAATCAATAACTAATTCACTGTCAAAGAAACGTCAAACTAGGTGTGATTTATTCTATAAATGTCTAACATACTTTTACAACCTTTTTGTTTTGAGGAAAAATTCCCGTTTTGATTTGATAGAGGGCATGTGGTCAAAGTTCTAATGAGTCTGTTATAACCTATTAGAAGGGGCCTGGCAGAAAATTCTGCATTTTCAGTCATATTAAATTAGAATACAGGAAAAAACTGTGATTAAGGGGGTCAGGCTTGACTAACAAAGAAGATGGGTGGATGGATCAAGACAACCAAGAGGATCAACATGGACAAGATACCAGAGGGTGGATAACAGGTTGTGGGAAGGGGGCATAACACAGACTGGGAGAACACTGTAGTATGCAACTGTGAGGGAAATATTTTATATTTGAAGCACTACCTTGCACTACTATGTGTTCCACAAAGTGTCTTAAATGTGTCAACAAAGCATTAAAAATGGGGTCTTTTTTTCTGCCAGTCTTCAGTGCGACGCTAGACTGCACAATGTGTGCTTTGCATCATCCAGAGAAATGGTCATCTGACCAACTGGGTTTGTCTTTGTGTAATATAACAGTAGCCTATGAAAACTCATGCAGTTTCATCCTTCCAAGACATTTAAAAGTATAAAACTTTGTCTTGAAACCTTTTTTGTAATCGGGGTTATCCTTGTTCTAATGCTCTATTGTTATTCTATTTGATGAGAGATACGAGATACATACTATGACAGAAATTTGCTGTAATAGGTACGTACACATGTATCTGGCACAAGTGACGATTAAACTGATTTGAATTTCAAAGACTGACGAATGACTGACGACATTGTATCAACGCATGTTTTTTTTGTGCAAATGTATGCCTTTTTATTTTTATATGATTTATATTGCCTGAATACTCAATGATTAACACCTCAGTTATGTGTGCTTCTGTCAGGGTTGTGGTTAAATGCATGTAATTTAAAGTCAATTTAGCGATTTGAACAACAAAAAAATCCAATTCAATTTTAAAATGTCTCCTAATTGCAAAAAGCATGTAACAGAATTTGGGTATTCCAGAACTGTAATTTACATGTAAATAAACCATAAACCTGTTTTTTTACGTTTTAAATACTGCAGATAAAATGCTCTGTGTGCCAGAGGTGGTACCATTCAGCTTGTCTGGGAATGACACGGAAGGACTTCAACAAAGCCAAAATAGAAAATGATTGTAAGGGGCCTCTGCTGTTAAATTAGAGACTATAAATAAATTACTGTTGTGTCTTGTAACTGCTTTAAAATGTGGAACTGCTGCACAAAAAATGCAAACATTGATTTGGCATACAATTTAAGATCGTAAACATTGTCTTACTTAATTTCAAGTGCAATTTGTTGTATATTAACATTTCTTTAAAGTTATTGCAAATAAATGCATTTTAACTTTTTTTCTGAGACAATCAGTGAAAACGTTATTGATTTTATATAGCTTTAAATGGCATTTTATAGATGTTATTTATTTCTATCAAGTCAAAATTGTATTTTTATTTCCCAAAAAACAGGTGTAAAAGTATGCTAAACATTTATAGAATAAATCATACCTAGTTTGATGTTTCTGTGACAAACGGTCAATTAGTTATTGATATACACCATTCTGTATACTTCCGGCCCTTCTTTGGACACTGTGTTAACAACCCTCCAGGCAAGCTTCAATGCCATACAACTCTCCTTCCGTGGCCTCCAATTGCTCTTAAATACAAGTAAAACTAAATCCATGCTCTTCAACCGATCGCTACCTGCACCTACCCGCCTGTCCAACATCACTACTCTGGACGGCTCTGACTTAGAATACGTGGACAACTACAAATACTTAGGTGTCTGGTTAGACTGTAAACTCTCCTTCCAGACCCATATCAAACATCTCCAATCCAAAGTTAAATCTAGAATTTGCTTCCTATTTCGCAACAAAGCATCCTTCACTCATGCTGCCAAACATACCCTTGTAAAACTGACCATCCTACCAATCCTCGACTTTGGCGATGTCATTTACAAAATAGCCTCCAATACCCTACTCAACAAATTGGATGCAGTCTATCACAGTGCAATCCGTTTTGTCACCAAAGCCCCATATACTACCCACCATTGCGACCTGTACGCTCTCGTTGGCTAGCCCTCGCTTCATACTCGTCGCCAAACCCACTGGCTCCATGTCATCTACAAGACCCTGCTAGGTAAAGTCCCCCCTTATCTCAGCTCGCTGGTCACCATAGCATCTCCCACCTGTAGCACACGCTCCAGCAGGTATATCTCTCTGGTCACCCCCAAAACCAATTCTTTCTTTGGCCGCCTCTCCTTCCAGTTCTCTGCTGCCACAACACTTATCTCCCTCACTAGCTTTAAGCACCAACTGTCAGAGCATCTTACAGATTACTGCACCTGTACATAGCCCACCTAAAATTTAGCCCAAACAACTACCTCTTTCCCAACTGTATTTAATTTATTTATTTATTTTGCTCCTTTGCACCCCATTATTTTTATGTCTACTTTGCACATTCTTCCATTGCAAAACTACCATTCCAGTGTTTTACTTGCTATATTGTATTTACTTTGCCACCATGGCCTTTTTTGCCTTTACCTCCCTTCTCACCTCATTTGCTCACATTGTATATAGACTTGTTTATACTGTATTATTGACTGTATGTTTGTTTTACTCCATGTGTAACTCTGTGTCGTTGTATCTGTCGAACTGCTTTGCTTTATCTTGGCCAGGTCGCAATTGTAAATGAGAACTTGTTCTCAACTTGCCTACCTGGTTAAATAAAGGTGAAATAAATAAAATAAAATATATAATTTCTAACAAGTCAAAAACAAAGGTTCTAAAAGTATGCTAGACATTTATAGAATAAACCAAATCTAGTTTTGTTTCTGTGACAACCTATTCGTTTTTTTTATTTATTTTATCATTTTAAATGGGTTTTGGTGAATGTGTGAATATAAATCCAATTTTACCTCGATCAATGAATGAGCGTATTTTGGTGGTGAGCAGCGGCAGTAAATCAGGTGACCAAACGTTCGCAACGCGTAGTGCTCTACGCACAACGTTTTACAAGGAACATGTGAGCGCGTCTTTTGGTTGGGAAAAAACACGTAGAAGTACACGAATTTGAGCGCAATGGGTGGGAAAAAATATGAGGTAACAATCTGTTTTCTTTGTATTATAATGGTTCGAGCATGACAATCATGAATCTGCTCTGTGTATTCTCCGTGCCATTCAGAGGCTGCAGTATCGTGATCTGTAATCATCGTCACAACATATTTAGGCAGATATGCGATTTAAAATGGTGTAGGTACAATTACCAATGTGTTGTGTTGAACACTAGCGTGAGCAAGAATTCGTTGAATCT
Organism: Oncorhynchus gorbuscha; assembly: GCF_021184085.1. Taxonomy (NCBI): domain Eukaryota; kingdom Metazoa; phylum Chordata; class Actinopteri; order Salmoniformes; family Salmonidae; genus Oncorhynchus; species Oncorhynchus gorbuscha. The sequence continues at coordinate 81,018,774 of NC_060183.1, read as the reverse complement.
GAGGTTAGCCTTCAAAATAAAAATCCCCCATTTTGAAACTGATGCAAACAGAAAAATTGTGGAATTGTACCGGACTGATGATGCTAAACAAGGTTGAAGTGTAATATATAAATTAAACAAAATACTTTTGTTAATTTGACACAAACGTAAAGATGTGTAGATGTACAGACTTCAGGATTGCATTGGGGTCATGCTTATATCACAATGAAGGGCCTTACCTATTCATCTTGGTTCTATTAAATGGGGAATATCAGCCTACTCAGTGACACTCCCAGAACACAACCCTGAAGACTTTTCACAAATCGTAATGTCGTAGCGCTTATTGCTGGACTCAGAAACCACTGTTAAATTACCAACAATAAGGTCACCAGTCAACCTACTGTATGAGTATTGCAGGGCTGACTCTTAAATAGTCGACTAGACGATTGTTTGGTCGTTATGCTTTTGGTCAACCAATACTTTTTGGCGGGGTCGAATATTAGCGAGGGAATTTTTTTTTACGACACACGAGATAGACACCTGTCTTATTGGCAACCCATCTCAGTGATCTAATCCATTGCGGAGGCCGTAGGGATGGCACAGTCCAAGAAGAATGGGGTTTGTGGTTAAGTTTGGGGCGGCAGCCTAGGGGTTAGAGAGTTGGACTAGTAACCGGAAGGTTGCAAGTTCAAATCCCCGAGCTGACCCTGAACAGGCAGTTAACCCACTGTTCCTAGGCCGTCATCGACAATAAGAATTTGTTCTTAACTGACTTGCCTGGTTAAATAAAGGTTGAAAAAAAGACATAATTCACTTCTCTCCAGAATGTGTTCTCTCCTGCCAATCTGTGCACATTCATTGTTTCGTAACTTAATTGTTTTGATTTGATTTGTTAGTGTCTTATCAATTCTCCATTACATACAGTAGTTAATTCCTATAATTTCTAATCTATAATGTCTGTTTGGTTACGGTAATGGCTGGTAATATATTCAATACATTATTATTCCAGTCTTTTACCGTTTACCGCACTAGTGAGAAACACGTTTTTGGTTTATTTCGTTCCATTTGATGAGTTTTGTCAGTTTAGTCGTTGTCTTTTGTTTGGAGCGCTCCTGTCAGTGTTTGAGTAAGGATGCACACCTGAATACACATAGAAATAGAGGCTACTTTGCCTGCATGCAATTGTAGGTATATAAATGTGCCCATTTGGGGATCTGATAGTATTTCTGATTGTCTTAACGCACCACCACTAATGAGCCGTGGAGCTTCTCAAAGGGAACATTTGCTTCACCTCAAACAACGAGTAAATAACGTCTGTTTTTACATTCATTGATAACGATAATAGTTCTTCAATGTATTTGAAAATCAACACATTTCCTGCTCTGATCCAATGGAAATGTCATTAAAAATAGACCTATCTGATTACTTCTGATCCCTTAAACTCTGACTGGCCAAGAATATTTCATTCAATGTTGCAAATTTGTTAGTGCCATGCTTTTTGGCCAGACTCAAGTTAATAGTTGATGCAGTGTTTCAAGTTCTTTGCAGACAGGCCATGCTTAGCCAATGTGATTTATATTATATTTATTTTTATCAGAATATTTTCTACCTGCATTCTGCAATATTTTTTTTGTTGCCTAATATAGGCTATTTGTACATAGTTGCAATGGGCTCCCGATTGGCGCAGCGGTCTAAGGCACTGCACCTCGGTGCAAGACGCGTCACTACAGTCCCTGGTTTGTATCACATCCGGATGTGATTGAGAGTCCAGTAGGGCTGCGCACACTAAGGCCCAGCATCGTCCGGGTTTGAACTGACTTGGCAAGTTTAAATCGAGGTTACATTTAAAAAATAAGTCATTTGCAATAGACATTACTTGTTAGGTTTATCATTTAGATAGATAGAATTTTGATTAACCACATGATAATAATTTTGAAATACGAAGATGTTATTAGAAATTAAACTGTTCTACGAAAAATGTACATATGAAAACAATAACTGGAAACCAGATCGGTAAGAAATGGTAAGATAAATTTGCATTAGAAAAGTTGCAGACTCCTCCTGTAACCTGGCAACTTCAGGAGAGTAACGGCAGAATCTGCGAAAGCCAGCAGGAGTAGGAGAAGGATGGTCGGGACAGGTTAAGTTATTTTTTCCTTCTGGCTATCTTGATCTCTGGATCTCTCTTGAGTCATTTGTGTCTTATTTCATCAAACGGTGTGCTTAAAGCATCAGACAAGCGTGATACATATATAGTTGATTTTATTAAAACACATGGCTATCTATATATGAAAAAATACACGTTTTAAAACAGTTTAAATTGGGGTGATTTTATTGTAAAGTCGAACCACCGATTCTAACATTGTTACTCACGCTAATGTTTACTACGCGTAATACTATTCATGAACATCTTGTAAAACACTTTGCTAGTGTGTGTGATACTACGCGTAATACTATTCATGAACATCTTGTAAAACACTTTGCTAGTGTGTGTGATACTACGCGTAATACTATTCATGAACATCTTGTAAAACACTTTGCTAGTGTGTGTGATACTACGCGTAATACTATTCATGAACATCTTGTAAAACACTTTGCTAGTGTGTGTGATACTACGCGTAATACTATTCAAGAACATCTTGTAAAACACTTTGCTAGTGTGTGTGATACTATGCGTAATACTATTCATGAACATCTTGTAAAACACTTTGCTAGTGTGTGTGATACTACTTGTTTTGTCCAACTCAATGCATATTTGTAAAAAGCCCCTTTTCCACTAAACTGGAGGGTAGTCCTGTCCGATTAAAATAGTCAATAAAGAACTCCCAGACACAACTGTTACTCCACTGACTGATGATAAAACACGTTCTCTTCTGTGTGTTTGGCTGCCATTTACAGGTAGCTGTATCCAGTGAGGAGGGAGGCGTATCCAAGGGTGAATATGAAGTTTGCCGAACCCTTGGAAAGCCAGAGGCTGTCTTTTCTTTTGGAAAAGGCCGCCTCTAGGGAAGCCCTGTTGTGGAAGGTGTACGTGCCCAAAAAGCCATCTCCCGGCAGTCAGGTGAGTCCCACAACACATAACAACATACTGTTGTCAATATGAAAGAGAAAGCAGCAGGTCATTAAAATAACTGTGTGGGTCAATTGCACCCAAGGTCCAAGGACCACTTTAACAAGTCGACATAATGGTGAGAAATGGCCCGGGGCCTTTAGGGCAAGGCTAGTTCAGGTCACTTTAACAAGGTGACATAATGGTGAGAAATGGCCCGGGGCCTTTAGGGCAAGGCTAGTTCAGGTCACTTTAACAAGGTGACATAATGGTGAGAAATGGCCCGGGGCCTTTAGGGCAAGGCTAGTTCAGGTCACTTTAACAAGGCAACATAATGGTGAGAAATGGCCCGGGGCCTTTAGGGCAAGGCTAGTTCAGGTCACTTTAACAAGTCGACATAATGGTGAGAAATGGCCCGGGGCCTTTAGGGCAAGGCTAGTTCAGGTCACTTTAACAAGGCGACATAATGGTGAGAAATGGCCCGGGGGCTTTAGGGCAAGGCTAGTTCAGGTCACTTTAACAAGGCGACATAATGGTGAGAAATGGCCCGGGGGCTTTAGGGCAAGGCTAGTTCAGGTCACTTTAACAAGGCGACATAATGGTGAGAAATGGCCCGGTGGCTTTAGGGCAAGGCTAGTTCAGGTCACGTTAAAGCAAATTCTTGATTGTGTCCCAATTGGTATCCTTTAGTAGTTACAGTACATATGAGGAAAAATAAATTAATGAGGCCCTAATCTACGGATTTCACATGACTGGGAATACAGATATGCATCTGTTGGTCAAAGATAGCTTCTTTTTTTTTTAAGTCTCACAATGGGCCTCGGGATGTCAACTTGGTATCTGTGCATTCAAAGCCTTGATGTGGAAGGTGTACGTGCCCAAAAAGCCATCTCCCGGCAGTCAGCTGATTCCCACAACACAGAACAACATACTGTTGTCAATATGAAAGAGAAAGCAGCAGGTCATTAAAATAACTGAGTGGGTCAATTGCACCCAAGGTCCAAGGACCACTTTAACAAGGTGACATAATGGTGAGAAATGGCCCGGGACCTTTAGGGCAAGGCTAGTTCAGGTCACTTTAACAAGGCAACATAATGGTGGGAAATGGCCCGGGGGCTTTAGGGCAAGGCTAGTTCAGGTCACTTTAAAGCAAATTCTTGATTGTGTCCCAATTGGTATCCTTTTTCCCCTAGTGCACTTGGGTTCTGGTCTAAAGTAAAGTTTTTTGTAAGTGCCCAAAAAGCCATCTCCCGGGAGTCAGCTGAGTCCCACAACACATAACAACATACTGTTGTCAATATAAAAGAGAAAGCAGCAGGTCGTTAAAATTGCTGCGTTGGTCAATTGCACCCAAGGTCCAACTGAAATTTGGCTTCCACTTTTAACCCAACCCCTTCGAAAGACACGTACACATACAGGTATTTTATTTGTGCTGGCTTGCCTCTAACCGCTAGGCTAACTGCGGCCAATGTTAGACCATGGAGGTGGTGAAATTGTTAGGTTATTTCCTTGGTCCAGCTACAGTGGGGCAAAAAAGTTTTTAGTCAGCCACCAATTGTGCAAGTTCTCCCACTTAAAAAGATGAGAGGCCTGTAATTTTTCATCATAGTTACACTTCAACTATGACAGACAAAATGAGAGAGAAAAAATCCAGAAAATCACATTGTAGGATTTTTAATGAATTTATTTGCAAATGGTGGTGGAAAATAAGTATTTGGTCAATAACAAAAGTTTATCTCAATACTTTGTTATATACCCTTTGTTGGCAATGGCAGAGGTCAAACGTTTTCTGTAAGTCTTCACAAGGTTTTCACACACTGTTGCTGATATTTTGGCTCATTCCTCCATGCAGATCTCCTCTAGAGCTGTGATGTTTTGGGGCTGCTGCTGGGCAACACAGACTTTCAACTCCCTCCAAAGATTTTCTATGAGGTTGAGATCTGGAGACTGGCTAGGCCACTCCAGGACCTTGAAATGCTTCTTACGAAGCCACTCCTTCGTTGCCCGGGCAGTGTGTTTGGGATCATTGTCATGCTGAAAGACCCAGCCACGTTTCATCTTCAATGCCCTTGCTGATGGAAGGAGGTTTTCACTCAACATCTCACGATACATGGCCCCATTCATTCTTTCCTTTACATGGATCAGTCGTCCTGGTCCCTTTGCAAAAAACAGCCCCAAAGCATGATGTTTCCACCCCCATGCTTCACAGTAGGTATGGTGTTCTTTGGATGCAACTCGGCATTCTTTGTCCTCCAAACACGACGAGTTGAGTTTTTACCAAAAAGTTATATTGTGGTTTCATCTGGCCATATGACATTCTCCCAATCTTCTTCTGGATCATCCAAATGCTCTCTAAGCAAACTTCAGACGGGCCTGGACATGTACTGGCTTAAGCAGGGGGACACGTCTGGCACTGCAGGATTTGAGTCCCTGGCGGCGTAGTGTGTTACTGATGGTAGGCTTTGTTACTTTGGTCCCAGCTCTCTGCAGGTCATTCACTATGGGGGTGTGGTTCTGGGATTTTTGCTCACCGTTCTTGTGATCATTTTGACCCCACGGGGTGAGATCTTGCGTGGAGCCCCAGATAGAGGGAGATTATCAGTGGTCTTGTATGTCTTCTATTTCCTAATAATTGCTCCCACAGTTGATTTCTTCAAACCAAGCTGCTTACCTATTGCAGATTCAGTCTTCCCAGCCTGGTGCAGTTCTACAATTTAGTTTCTGGTGTCCTTTGACAGCTCTTTGGTCCCGGCCATAGTGGAGTTTGGAGTGTGACTGTTTGAGGTTGTGGACAGGTGTCTTTTATACTGATAACAAGTTCAAACATGTGCCATTAATACAGGTAACGAGTGGAGGACAGAGGAGCCTCTTAAAGAAGAAGTTACAGGTCTGTGAGAGCCAGAAATCTTTCTTGTTTGTAGGTGACCAAATACTTATTTTCCACCATAATTTGCAAATAAATTCATTTAAAATCCTACAATGTGATTTTCTGGATTTTTTTCCCCCTCATGTTGTCTGTCATAGTCGAAGTGTACCTATGATGAAAATTACAGGCCTCTCTCATCTTTTTAAGTGGGAGAACTTACACAATTGGTGGCTGACTAAATACTTTTTTGCCCCACTGTATCTATATCACCTGAGGTCAGAGTTATGGGGAGAATGCATTTGCTTCCATTTGTGAGTGCAAAAGGGCATTGACTAAAGCACCTGCTGTGGCGAAGGTTCATGCTTTCACTTCTCCCCTAGTTATTAGTCCAACGAACAGACACGGTCTGTTTTTAAAACCTCCTCAGTTAAGATAAGCTGTTAGTGCCAATGCCACCAGAGCCTGACATTGAGTCTATTCCAACATAGAGGACTCTGACCTTCCTCATCTGGCCTCTACAGTAACGGGGCTTGCCTGTCCCAAATAACGGAGTGCAGTAACGGGCCTTGCCTGTCCCAAATAACTGAGTGCAGTAACGGGCACGGCCTGTCCCAAATAACGGAGTGCAGTAACGGACACAGCCTGTCCCAAATAACGGAGTGCAGTAACGGGCCTTGCCTGTCCCAAATAACGGGGGGTAGTAACGGTTACTGCCTGTCCCAAATAACGGGGGGTAGTAACGGGCCTGCCTGTCCCAAATAACGGAGTACAGTAACGGGCCTTGCCTGTCCCAAATAACGGGGGGTAGTAACGGTTACTGCCTGTCCCAAACACGTAGTGCAGTAAAGCCAATTCAAGCATGTCAAGACAATAACAGGGGGTCCTGGTAGATTGGTTGTTTGGCTCGCTGACTACTAATTTCACAATGATGCAGGAGTCACTTTAACAAGGTGACATAATGGTGAGAAATGGCACGGGGCCTTTAGGGCAAGGCTAGTTCAGGTCACTTTAACAAGGTGACATAATGGTGAGAAATGGCCCGGGGCCTTTAGGGCAAGGCTAGTTCAGGTCACTTTAACAAGGCGACATAATGGTGAGAAATGGCCCGGGGCCTTTAGGGCAAGGCTAGTTCAGGTCACTTTAACAAGGCGACATAATGGTGAGAAATGGCCCGGGGCCTTTAGGGCAAGGCTAGTTCAGGTCACTTTACAAGTTGACATAATGGTGAGAAATGGCCCGGGGCCTTTAGGGCAAGGCTAGTTCAGGTCACTTTAACAAGGCGACATAATGGTGAGAAATGGCCCGGGGCCTTTAGGGCAAGGCTAGTTCAGGTCACTTTAACAAGGCGACATAATGGTGAGAAATGGCCCGGGGCCTTTAGGGCAAGGCTAGTTCAGGTCACTTTAACAAGGCGACATAATGGTGAGAAATGGCCCGGGGCCTTTAGGGCAAAGCTAGTTCAGGTCACTTTAACAAGGCGACATAATGGTGAGAAATGGCCCGGGGGCTTTAGGGCAAGGCTAGTTCAGGTCACTTTAACAAGGCGACATAATGGTGAGAAATGGCCCGGGGGCTTTAGAGCAAGGCTAGTTCAGGTCACTTTAAAGCAAATTCTTGATTGTGTCCCAATTGGTATCCTTTTTCCCCTAGTGCACTTGGGTTCTGGTCTAAAGTAAAGTTTTTTGTAAGTGCCCAAAAAGCCATCTCCCGGGAGTCAGCTGAGTCCCACAACACATAACAACATACTGTTGTCAATATAAAAGAGAAAGCAGCAGGTCGTTAAAATTGCTGCGTTGGTCAATTGCACCCAAGGTCCAACTGAAATTTGGCTTCCACTTTTAACCCAACCCCTTTGAAAGACACTCATACATACAGGTATTTTATTTGTGCTGGCTTGCCTCTAACCGCTAGGCTAACTGCTGCCAATGTTAGACCATGGAGGTGGTGAAATTGTTAGGTTATTTCCTTGGTACAGCTATCTATATCACCTGAGGTCAGAGTTATGGGGAGAATGCATTTGCTTCCATTTGTGAGTGTAAAGGGGCATTGACTAAAGCACCTGCTGTGGCGAAGGTTCATGCTTTCACTTCTCCCCTAGTTATTAGTCCAACGAACAGACACGGTCTGTTTTTAAAACCTCCTTAGTTAAGATAAGCTGTTAGTGCCAATGCCACCAGAGCCTGACATTGAGTCTATTCCAACATAGAGGACTCTGACCTTCCGCATCTGGCCTCTACAGTAACGGGGCTTGCCTGTCCCAAATAACGGAGTGCAATAACAGGCTCAGCCTGTCCCAAATAACAGAGTGCAGTAACGGACACAGCCTGTCCCAAATAACGGAGTGCAGTAACGGACACAGCCTGTCCCAAATAACGGAGTGCAGTAACGGACACAGCCTGTCCCAAATAACGGAGTGCAGTAACGGACACAGCCTGTCCCAAATAACGGAGTGCAGTAACGGACACAGCCTGTCCCAAATAACGGAGTGCAGTAACGGACACAGCCTGTCCCAAATAACAGAGTGCAATAACGGGCACAGCCATGTCTGTTGAGGCTAAAGACTTCCAGTGAGAGAAGTGCTTGGTTAGACCAGTATCATATTACAGGTAAAGTGCTGGTTAGACCAGTATCATATTACAGGTAAAGTGCTGGTTAGACCAGTATCATATTACAGGTAAAGTGCTGGTTAGACCAGTATCATATTACAGGTAAAGGCGTCCTCATGCTTCCCATCTGAAACAGTTCATATATTGACAACATTTTGTGACATTTTTGTACATCTTCTGCAAGTTTTTTGTTTGTTTTTTCAGCTGTTTTGTGCACACAACAAGTCGAAGTTTGGTCGCCAAATCTACGCCTCTTAGTCGGTGATTGGTCAACAGTAGGGATTCTTCAATGAAGTGTTTGTTGTCATTCAACAAGAGACGACTCGTTATCGTGTACATTCTTTCACTTGAGAAATTCTGCACCAAATATCTTACGGCGTCATTGTAAATAACAATTTGTTCTTAACTGACTTGACTAGTTAAATAAAGGTTAAACAAAATAATAATAATAAGGATAGTTACAGTACATATGAGGAAATCAGTCAATTAAAATAAATTAATGAGGCCCTAATCTACGGATTTCACATGACTGGGAATACAGATATGCATCTGTTGGTCAAAGATAGCTTCTTTTTTTTTTAAGTCTCACAATGGGCCTCGGGATGTCAACTTGGTATCTGTGCATTCAAAGCCTTGATGTGGAAGGTGTACGTGCCCAAAAAGCCATCTCCCGGCAGTCAGCTGATTCCCACAACACGGAACAACATACTGTTGTCAATATGAAAGAGAAAGCAGCAGGTCATTAAAATAACTGAGTGGGTCAATTGCACCCGAGGTCCAAGGACCACTTTAACAAGGTGACATAATGGTGAGAAATGGCCCGGTGGCTTTAGGGCAAGGCTAGTTCAGGTCACTTTAACAAGGTGACATAATGGTGAGAAATGGCCCGGTGGCTTTAGGGCAAGGCTAGTTCAGGTCACTTTAACAAGGTGACATAATGGTGAGAAATGGCCCGGTGGCTTTAGGGCAAGGCTAGTTCAGGTCACTTTAACAAGGCGACATAATGGTGAGAAATGGCCCGGGACCTTTAGGGCAAGGCTAGTTCAGGTCACTTTAACAAGGCGACATAATGGTGAGAAATGGCCCGGGGGCTTTAGGGCAAAGCTAGTTCAGGTCACTTTAACAAGGCGACATAATGGTGAGAAATGGCCCGGGACCTTTAGGGCAAGGCTAGTTCAGGTCACTTTAACAAGGCGACATAATGGTGAGAAATGGCCCGGGGCCTTTAGGGCAAGGCTAGTTCAGGTCACTTTAACAAGGCGACATAATGGTGAGAAATGGCCCGGGGGCTTTAGGGCAAGGTTAGTTCAGGTCACTTTAACAAGGCGACATAATGGTGAGAAATGGCCCGGGGGCTTTAGGGCAAGGCTAGTTCAGGTCACTTTAACAAGGCGACATAATGGTGAGAAATGGCCCGGGGGCTTTAGGGCAAGGCTAGTTCAGGTCACTTTAAAGCAAATTCTTGATTGTGTCCCAATTGGTATCCTTTTTCCCCTAGTGCACTTGGGTTCTGGTCTAAAGTAAAGTTTTTTTTAAGTGCCCAAAAAGCCATCTCCCGGGAGTCAGCTGAGTCCCACAACACATAACAACATACTGTTGTCAATATAAAAGAGAAAGCAGCAGGTCGTTAAAATTGCTGCGTTGGTCAATTGCACCCAAGGTCCAACTGAAATTTGGCTTCCACTTTTAACCCAACCCCTTCGAAAGACACGTACACATACAGGTATTTTATTTGTGCTGGCTTGCCTCTAACCGCTAGGCTAACTGCGGCCAATGTTAGACCATGGAGGTGGTGAAATTGTTAGGTTATTTCCTTGGTCCAGCTACAGTGGGGCAAAAAAGTTTTTAGTCAGCCACCAATTGTGCAAGTTCTCCCACTTAAAAAGATGAGAGGCCTGTAATTTTTCATCATAGTTACACTTCAACTATGACAGACAAAATGAGAGAGAAAAATCCAGAAAATCACATTGTAGGATTTTTAATGAATTTATTTGCAAATGGTGGTGGAAAATAAGTATTTGGTCAATAACAAAAGTTTATCTCAATACTTTGTTATATACCCTTTGTTGGCAATGGCAGAGGTCAAACGTTTTCTGTAAGTCTTCACAAGGTTTTCACACACTGTTGCTGATATTTTGGCTCATTCCTCCATGCAGATCTCCTCTAGAGCTGTGATGTTTTGGGGCTGCTGCTGGGCAACACAGACTTTCAACTCCCTCCAAAGATTTTCTATGAGGTTGAGATCTGGAGACTGGCTAGGCCACTCCAGGACCTTGAAATGCTTCTTACGAAGCCACTCCTTCGTTGCCCGGGCAGTGTGTTTGGGATCATTGTCATGCTGAAAGACCCAGCCACGTTTCATCTTCAATGCCCTTGCTGATGGAAGGAGGTTTTCACTCAACATCTCACGATACATGGCCCCATTCATTCTTTCCTTTACATGGATCAGTCGTCCTGGTCCCTTTGCAAAAAACAGCCCCAAAGCATGATGTTTCCACCCCCATGCTTCACAGTAGGTATGGTGTTCTTTGGATGCAACTCGGCATTCTTTGTCCTCCAAACACGACGAGTTGAGTTTTTACCAAAAAGTTATATTGTGGTTTCATCTGGCCATATGACATTCTCCCAATCTTCTTCTGGATCATCCAAATGCTCTCTAAGCAAACTTCAGACGGGCCTGGACATGTACTGGCTTAAGCAGGGGGACACGTCTGGCACTGCAGGATTTGAGTCCCTGGCGGCGTAGTGTGTTACTGATGGTAGGCTTTGTTACTTTGGTCCCAGCTCTCTGCAGGTCATTCACTATGGGGGTGTGGTTCTGGGATTTTTGCTCACCGTTCTTGTGATCATTTTGACCCCACGGGGTGAGATCTTGCGTGGAGCCCCAGATAGAGGGAGATTATCAGTGGTCTTGTATGTCTTCTATTTCCTAATAATTGCTCCCACAGTTGATTTCTTCAAACCAAGCTGCTTACCTATTGCAGATTCAGTCTTCCCAGCCTGGTGCAGTTCTACAATTTAGTTTCTGGTGTCCTTTGACAGCTCTTTGGTCCCGGCCATAGTGGAGTTTGGAGTGTGACTGTTTGAGGTTGTGGACAGGTGTCTTTTATACTGATAACAAGTTCAAACATGTGCCATTAATACAGGTAACGAGTGGAGGACAGAGGAGCCTCTTAAAGAAGAAGTTACAGGTCTGTGAGAGCCAGAAATCTTTCTTGTTTGTAGGTGACCAAATACTTATTTTCCACCATAATTTGCAAATAAATTCATTTAAAATCCTACAATGTGATTTTCTGGATTTTTTCCCCCTCATGTTGTCTGTCATAGTCTAAGTGTACCTATGATGAAAATTACAGGCCTCTCTCATCTTTTTAAGTGGGAGAACTTACACAATTGGTGGCTGACTAAATACTTTTTTGCCCCACTGTATCTATATCACCTGAGGTCAGAGTTATGGGGAGAATGCATTTGCTTCCATTTGTGAGTGCAAAAGGGCATTGACTAAAGCACCTGCTGTGGCGAAGGTTCATGCTTTCACTTCTCCCCTAGTTATTAGTCCAACGAACAGACACGGTCTGTTTTTAAAACCTCCTCAGTTAAGATAAGCTGTTAGTGCCAATGCCACCAGAGCCTGACATTGAGTCTATTCCAACATAGAGGACTCTGACCTTCCTCATCTGGCCTCTACAGTAACGGGGCTTGCCTGTCCCAAATAACGGAGTGCAGTAACGGGCCTTGCCTGTCCCAAATAACTGAGTGCAGTAACGGGCACGGCCTGTCCCAAATAACGGAGTGCAGTAACGGGCCTTGCCTGTCCCAAATAACGGGGGGTAGTAACGGTTACTGCCTGTCCCAAATAACGGGGGGTAGTAACGGGCCTGCCTGTCCCAAATAACGGAGTACAGTAACGGGCCTTGCCTGTCCCAAATAACGGGGGGTAGTAACGGTTACTGCCTGTCCCAAACACGTAGTGCAGTAAAGCCAATTCAAGCATGTCAAGACAATAACAGGGGGTCCTGGTAGATTGGTTGTTTGGCTCGCTGACTACTAATTTCACAATGATGCAGGAGTCACTTTAACAAGGTGACATAATGGTGAGAAATGGCACGGGGCCTTTAGGGCAAGGCTAGTTCAGGTCACTTTAACAAGGTGACATAATGGTGAGAAATGGCCCGGGGCCTTTAGGGCAAGGCTAGTTCAGGTCACTTTAACAAGGCGACATAATGGTGAGAAATGGCCCGGGGCCTTTAGGGCAAGGCTAGTTCAGGTCACTTTAACAAGGCGACATAATGGTGAGAAATGGCCCGGGGCCTTTAGGGCAAGGCTAGTTCAGGTCACTTTACAAGTTGACATAATGGTGAGAAATGGCCCGGGGCCTTTAGGGCAAGGCTAGTTCAGGTCACTTTAACAAGGCGACATAATGGTGAGAAATGGCCCGGGGCCTTTAGGGCAAGGCTAGTTCAGGTCACTTTAACAAGGCGACATAATGGTGAGAAATGGCCCGGGGCCTTTAGGGCAAGGCTAGTTCAGGTCACTTTAACAAGTTGACATAATGGTGAGAAATGGCCCGGTGGCTTTAGGGCAAAGCTAGTTCAGGTCACTTTAACAAGGCGACATAATGGTGAGAAATGGCCCGGGGCCTTTAGGGCAAAGCTAGTTCAGGTCACTTTAACAAGGCGACATAATGGTGAGAAATGGCCCGGGGCCTTTAGGGCAAAGCTAGTTCAGGTCACTTTAACAAGTTGACATAATGGTGAGAAATGGCACGGTGGCTTTCGGGCAAGGCCAGTTCAGGTCACTTTAACAAGGCGACATAATGGTGAGAAATGGCCCGGGGGCTTTAGAGCAAGGCTAGTTCAGGTCACTTTAAAGCAAATTCTTGATTGTGTCCCAATTGGTATCCTTTTTCCCCTAGTGCACTTGGGTTCTGGTCTAAAGTAAAGTTTTTTGTAAGTGCCCAAAAAGCCATCTCCCGGGAGTCAGCTGAGTCCCACAACACATAACAACATACTGTTGTCAATATAAAAGAGAAAGCAGCAGGTCGTTAAAATTGCTGCGTTGGTCAATTGCACCCAAGGTCCAACTGAAATTTGGCTTCCACTTTTAACCCAACCCCTTCGAAAGACACTCATACATACAGGTATTTTATTTGTGCTGGCTTGCCTCTAACCGCTAGGCTAACTGCTGCCAATGTTAGACCATGGAGGTGGTGAAATTGTTAGGTTATTTCCTTGGTCCAGCTACAGTGGGGCAAAAAAGTATTTAGTCAGCCACCAAGTTTGGAGTGTGACTGTTTGAGGTTGTGGACAGGTGTCTTTTATACTGATAACAAGTTCAAACATGTGCCATTAATACAGGTAACGAGTGGAGGACAGAGGAGCCTCTTAAAGAAGAAGTTACAGGTCTGTGAGAGCCAGAAATCTTTCTTGTTTGTAGGTGACCAAATACTTATTTTCCACCATAATTTGCAAATAAATTCATTTAAAATCCTACAATGTGATTTTCTGGATTTTTTTCCCCCTCATGTTGTCTGTCATAGTTGAAGTGTACCTATGATGAAAATTACAGGCCTCTCTCATCTTTTTAAGTGGGAGAACTTGCACAATTGGTGGTTGACTAAATACTTTTTTGCCCCACTGTATCTATATCACCTGAGGTCAGAGTTATGGGGAGAATGCATTTGCTTCCATTTGTGAGTGCAAAAGGGCATTGACTAAAGCACCTGCTGTGGCGAAGGTTCATGCTTTCACTTCTCCCCTAGTTATTAGTCCAACGAACAGACACGGTCTGTTTTTAAAACCTCCTCAGTTAAGATAAGCTGTTAGTGCCAATGCCACCAGAGCCTGACATTGAGTCTATTCCAACATAGAGGACTCTGACCTTCCTCATCTGGCCTCTACAGTAACGGGGCTTGCCTGTCCCAAAAACGGAGTGCATTAACGGGCCTTGCCTGTCCCAAAAACTGAGTGCAGTAACGGTCCTTGCCAGTCCCAAATAACTGAGTGCAGTAACGGTCCTTGCCAGTCCCAAATAACTGAGTGCAGTAACGGGCCTTACCTGTCCCAAATAACTGAGTGCCGTAACGGGCCTTGTCTGTCCCAAAAATGGAGTGCAGTAACGGACACAGTCTGTCCCAAATAACGGAGTGCAGTAACGGACACAGCCATGTCTGTTGAGGCTAAAGACTTCCAGTGAGAGAAGTGCTGGTTCGACCAGTATCATATTACAGGTAAAGTGCTGGTTAGACCAGTATCATATTACAGGTAAAGTGCTGGTTAGACCAGTATCATATGACAGGTAAAGTGCTGGTTAGACCAGTATCATATTTACAGGTAAAGTGCTGGTTAGACCAGTATCATATTTACAGGTAAAGTGCTGGTTAGACCAGTATCATATTACAGGTAAAGTGCTGGTTCGACCAGTATCATATTACAGGTAAAGTGCTGGTTCGACCAGTATCATATTACAGGTAAAGTGCTGGTTAGACCAGTATCATATTACAGGTAAAGTGCTGGTTAGACCAGTATCATATTACAGGTAAAGGCGTCCTCATGCTTCCCATCTGAAACAGTTCATATATTGACAACATTTTGTGACATTTTTGTACGTCTTCTGCAAGTTTTTTGTTTGTTTTTTTCAGCTGTTTTGTGCACACAACAAGTCGAAGTTTGGTCGCCAAATCTACGCCTCTTAGTCGGTGATTGGTCAACAGTAGGGATTCTTCAATGAAGTGTTTGTTGTCATTCAACAAGAGACGACTTTGTTATCGTGTACATTCTTTCACTTGAGAAATTCTGCACCAAATATCTTACGGCGTCATTGTAAATAACAATTTGTTCTTAACTGACTTGCCTAGTTAAATAAAGGTTAAACAAAATAATAATAATAAGGATAGTTACAGTACATATGAGGAAATCAGTCAATTAAAATAAATTAATGAGGCCCTAATCTACGGATTTCACATGACTGGGAATACAGATATGCATCTGTTGGTCAAAGATAGCTTCTTTTTTTTTTAAGTCTCACAATGGGCCTCGGGATGTCAACTTGGTATCTGTGCATTCAAAGCCTTGATGTGGAAGGTGTACGTGCCCAAAAAGCCATCTCCCGGCAGTCAGCTGATTCCCACAACACAGAACAACATACTGTTGTCAATATGAAAGAGAAAGCAGCAGGTCATTAAAATAACTGAGTGGGTCAATTGCACCCAAGGTCCAAGGACCACTTTAACAAGGTGACATAATGGTGAGAAATGGCCCGGTGGCTTTAGGGCAAGGCTAGTTCAGGTCACTTTAACAACGTGACATAATGGTGAGAAATGGCCCGGGGGCTTTAGGGCAAGGCTAGTTCAGGTCACTTTAACAAGGTGACATAATGGTGAGAAATGGCCCGGGGGCTTTAGAGCAAGGCTAGTTCAGGTCACTTTAACAAGGTGACATAATGGTGAGAAATGGCCCGGGACCTTTAGGGCAAGGCTAGTTCAGGTCACTTTAACAAGGCGACATAATGGTGAGAAATGGCCCGGGGGCTTTAGGGCAAGGCTAGTTCAGGTCACTTTAACAAGGCGACATAATGGTGAGAAATGGCCCGGGACCTTTAGGGCAAGGCTAGTTCAGGTCACTTTAACAAGGCGACATAATGGTGAGAAATGGCCCGGGGGCTTTAGGGCAAGGCTAGTTCAGGTCACTTTAACAAGGCGACATAATGGTGAGAAATGGCCCGGGGGCTTTAGGGCAAGGCTAGTTCAGGTCACTTTAAAGCAAATTCTTGATTGTGTCCCAATTGGTATCCTTTTTCCCCTAGTGCACTTGGGTTCTGGTCTAAAGTAAAGTTTTTTGTAAGTGCCCAAAAAAAGCCATCTCCCGGGAGTCAGCTGAGTCCCACAACACATAACAACATACTGTTGTCAATATGAAAGAGAAAGCAGCAGGTCGTTAAAATTGCTGCGTTGGTCAATTGCACCCAAGGTCCAACTGAAATGTGGCTTCCACTTTTAACCCAACCCCTTCGAAAGACACTCATACATACAGGTATTTTATTTGTGCTGGCTTGCCTCTAACCGCTAGGCTAACTGCTGCCAATGTTAGACCATGAAGGTGGTGAAATTGTTAGGTTATTTCCTTGGTACAGCTATCTATATTACTTGAGGTCAGAGTTATGGGGAGAATGCAAGACTTCCAGTGAGAGTTATGCTGGTTACAGGTTTTTTTCTCCAGCAATTAAAATAAATTCATGAGGCCCTTATCTAAATCCTAATGGATTTCGCATGACTGGGAATAAAGGTATGCATCTATTGGTCAAAGATAGTAAAAAAAAAAAATAGGTCTCACATTGTGCCTCAGGATCTCGTCACAGTATCTGTGCATTCAAATTGCCATCTATAAAATGCAATTGTGTTCGTTGTCCATAGCTTATGCCTGCCAATAACCAATAACCCCACCACCACCATGGGGCACTCTGTTCACAATGTTGACATTTTCACAACGCCTTACATGTGCTCTGCGGTTGTGTGGCTGGTTGGACTTACTGCCAATTTCTCTAAAAGAACGTTGGAGGCGGCCTATGGTAGAAATTAACATTCAATTCTCTGGCAACAGTTCTCGTAGACATTCCTGCCAACAGCATGCCAATTGCACGCTCCCTCAACTTGAGATCTGTGGCAGTGTGTTGTGACAAAATGGAGCATTTTGGTGGCCTTTTATTTTCCCCAGCACAAGGTGCACCTGTGTAATGATCATGCTGTTAATCAGCTTCTTGATATCTTGGCAAAGGAGAAATGCTCGCTAACAGGCATATAAACATATGTGTGCCCAAAATTTGAGAGTAAAAAGCATTTTGTGCATATGGAAAATTATTTTATTTCAGCTCATGTAACTTGGGACCAACACTTTACATGCTTCTTTCATATTTTTTTTCAGTGTAGATATAAAATTGTGCGACTAAGACCTATGATTTTGGCAATGATGCCCTTTATCTACTTCCCAAGAGTCAAATTAATTTGTGGATACCATTTTTTATATCCCTGCGAGCAGTTTGAAGGAAGTTGCTAATTAGCGCTACCGCAATGACTGGAAGACTATGGGTATCTTCTAGCATGCTAGCAGATACCTAATAGGCATGCAATCAGGGCATAGAGACATACAAATGGTATCCACAAATTAATCTGACTCTGGGGAAGTAAGTATAGGGCCAAAATACAGAAGTATCCCTTTTAAGGGATTATGCAAGGCACACACGTTCTCTTCTCCTAGCAGCATACCGACGCTAGAATACAGGCTCCATAAGCAGGTCGGTTCAGAAGCTCAGTTGTGTCATGGTCTTAACATTCTCGTTTACTTTGTTGTCAAGGGACCAACATACTTTTAACAGATGTTAGCAGCATTTCTTTCTTTCGTTGACATTCATGTGCTTTTTCTCAAATTATATATTGTTCCTGTAGTTTAATCAAGCCTATGATTTTAACGTTGGTTGAGACTTTTGTAAGTTATTTAAGTGAGTAGGTTTTAATACGTTGTGCATTGATACTATATCCTAATTGTAATTTTTTTCAGTGAATTTTCTCTGAATGTGAAGCACTGTTTACTGACGCTCATACTATGTCTCCTCAGCAACTAACCTGTGACGTGTCCTGTGATTGATTGATTTTTATTATTATTATTATTATTATTTTTAAACTGACCCCTCTGCTTCTGTTGTTCCCAGGATACAGACATCTCCCCTGCCCAGCGTGATGAGGCTGTGTGCTGGCTTATTAACCTCCACAATGACACCAAGCTATATCCAGAGACCCTCTCCCTAGCCATCAGTATTTTGGACAGGTTTTTAGGCACTATAAAGGTAAGTTACCGACTGGTTTTTAATGTTATCTAGATGAAGTACTGAAACCTTTTTTCATAAGTAACTGTCACGAGAATTTTCAATCCCATTGATATCAATCAATAGCTTTGACCAATCCCCGAGGTTTGTAAGACCATGGGTGTAATAATAATTAGGCAAAGACTCAGTTTATGCAAAAGATTAGTACCGTTTATTCAGAGAACGTTCTAAAGTCCATTATACAAAGTCATCCATTTTATACTTGCGCACAAACAGTAGGTATCCTACATACTTCCACACAAACAGTAGGTATCCTACATACTTCCACACAAACAGTAGGTATCCTACTGATACTCTCCTCTAATCTGATAGTTGTAGTGGGGGGTAGATGTCAAAATCAGTGGTAGGGGGTAGATGTCTAGTCTCCTTTATGGCTCTAATCTGATAGTGGTAGTGGGGTGGTAGATGTCTAGTCCATGGCTCTAATCAAGTGGTAGATGTCTAGTCTCCTTTATGGCTCTAATCCTAGTCTCCTTTATGGCTCTAATCTGATAGTGGTAGATGTCTAGTCTCCTTTATGGCTCTAATCTGATAGTGGTAGATGGGTCCTTTATGGCTCTAATCTGATAGTGGTAGATGTCTAGTCTCCTTTATGGCTCTAATCTGATAGTGGTAGATGTCTAGTCTCCTTTATGGCTCTAATCTGATAGTGGTAGATGTCTAGTCTCCTTTATGGCTCTAATCTGATAGTTGTAGTGGGGGGTAGATGTCTAGACTACTTTATGGCTCTAATCTGATAGTGGTAGTGGGGTGGTAGATGTCAAGTGTCCTTTATGGCTCTAATCTGATAGTGGTAGATGTCTAGTCTCCCATATTTCTCCCCACTTCAGTCCTGACCCAGTCTCTCCGTTCTCTCTCCACTTCAGTCCTGACCCAGTGGCTCCGTTCTCTCCCATTTTCAGGCCCTTCCAAAGTGATAAGCCTGAACTAGTTACCCTTCTGTGTGTACCTGGCAAGTTGTCTGAACAGGGAACGTTTGGAACCCAGGGTGCTGAGTTTAGACAGTGAGTGCTAGTGACATCACGTAGTCCTCCTGACCCAGTCTCTCTCTCCTCAGGCCCGTCCAAAGTACCTCCGCTGCATCGCCATCGCCTGTTACTTCCTGGCTGCCAAAACCAGCGAAGAGGACGAGGTGATTACATCCTACACCATCAGTCTCCTTGGTGAAAACATAACCATTACATCCTACACCATCAGTCTCCTTAGTGAAAACATAACCATTACATCCTACACCATCAGTCTCCTTAGTGAAAACATAACCATTACATCCTACACCATCAGTCTCCTTAGTGAAAACATAACCATTACATCCTACACCATCAGTCTCCTTAGTGAAAACATAACCATTACATCCTACACCATCAGTCTCCTTAGTGAAAACATAACCATTACATCCTACACCATCAGGCTCTGTGATTAGTACCATTAGGAGGTCAGACAATTAAGTTGAAATAAGATGATTAGAGTTCTTGTTGCCAAATTGGTTGGTGAAATGGTTGGTGGGCAGAGAGGAAATGGTTGGTGGGTTGAGAGGAAATGGTTGGTGGGCAGAGAGGAAATGGTTGGTGGGCAGAGAGGAAATGGTTGGTGGGCAGAGAGGAAATGGTTGGTGGGCAGAGAGGAAATGGTTGGTGGGCAGAGAGGAAATGGTTGGTGGGAAGAGAGGAAATGGTTGGTGGGCAGAGAGGAAATGGTTGGTGGGCAGAGAGGAAATGGTTGGTGGGCAGAGAGGAAATGGTTGGTGGGCAGAGAGGAAATGGTTGGTGGGCTGCCTTTGGTGCGTGTTTGCTATTGTTGTTTTGAACCCAACTAACCCAAAGTCGTGTGTGTGTGTGTGTGTGTGTGTGCGCAGCGTGTGCCGTTGTTGCGTGACTTGGCCAGCAGCAGCAGATGTGGCTGCTCCCCATCAGAGATACTGAGAATGGAGAGGATCATTCTGGATAAACTCAACTGGGACCTGCACGCTGCCACGCCGCTGGAGTTTCTACACATTGTGAGTATTGGGTTCCGTCACCACGTTCATAGTCCTGTCTTAGTGTCCTAGTGTCCTAGCCAGAACCACCACTAGAGGCTTGAAGTAGTGTCCTAGACAGAACCACCACTAGAGGCTTGAAGTAGTGTCCTAGCCAGAACCACCACTAGAGGCTATAAATAGTGTCCTAGACAGAACCACCACTAGAGGCTTGAAGTAGTGTCCTAGCCAGAACCACCACTAGAGGCTTGAAGTAGTGTCCTAGACAGAACCACCACTAGAAGCTATAAATAGTGTCCTAGACAGAACCACCACTAGAGGCTTGAAGTAGTGTCCTAGACAGAACCACCACTAGAGGCTATAAATAGTGTCCTAGACAGAACCACCACTAGAGGCTATAAATAGTGTCCTAGCCAGAACCACCACTAGAGGCTATAAATAGTGTCCTAGCCAGAACCACCACTAGAGGCTATAAATAGTGTCCTAGCCAGAACCACCACTAGAGGCTTGAAGTAGTGTCCTAGACAGAACCACCACTAGAGGCTATAAATAGTGTCCTAGCCAGAACCACCACTAGAGGCTATAAATAGTGTCCTAGCCAGAACCACCACTAGAGGCTATAAATAGTGTCCTAGCCAGAACCACCACTAGAGGCTTGAAGTAGTGTCCTAGACAGAACCACCACTAGAGGCTATAAATAGTGTCCTAGACAGAACCACCACTAGAGGCTATAAATAGTGTCCTAGCCAGAACCACCACTAGAGGCTTGAAGTAGTGTCCTAGACAGAACCACCACTAGAGGCTTGAAGTAGTGTCCTAGACAGAACCACCACTAGAGGTTATAAATAGTGTCCTAGACAGAACCACCACTAGAGGCTATAAATAGTGTCCTAGACAGAACCACCACTAGAGGCTATAAATAGTGTCCTAGACAGAACCACCACTAGAGGTTATAAATAGTGTCCTAGACAGAACCACCACTAGAGGCTATAAATAGTGTCCTAGCCAGAAACACCACTAGAGGCTATAAATAGTGTCCTAGACAGAACCACCACTAGAGGCTATAAATAGTGTCCTAGACAGAACCACCACTAGAGGCTTGAAGTAGTGTCCTAGACAGAACCACCACTAGAGGTTTGACAATAGAGCCCTGAGTACCAGGCCATTAGGACCTGATGGGCGGACAATAGAGCCCTGAGTACCAGGCCATTAGGACCTGATGGGTTTGACAATAGAGCCCTGAGTACCAGGCCATTAGGACCTGATGGAGGAACAATAGAGCCATTAGAACCTGATGGGGGGACAATAGAGCCCTGAGTACCAGGCCATTGGTGACCTGATGGAGGGACAATAGAGCCCTGAGTACCAGACCATTAGAACCTGATGGAGGGACAATAGAGCCCTGAGTACCAGGCCATTAGGACTTGATGGTTGTTTAACAAGCTGGGCACTACTAACACATGTCCAGGGTGATTAAAAGGAGGTTACCATGACTCAACGGTCACGTGGAATTTGTCTGCGGTCATGACTCATGACTGCCGGTGTTACGGTAATACAGCCGCCGCAACTGCCTTACGTACAACAGTTTAGTGAAAAAGATTTGACCGCTAACTAACTGGCTGTTGTTCCACTTCAGTTCCATGCCATGGTGCTGTCCTGCAAGCCACGGTTCATGGTGGGTCTGTTGGGGTGTAACCCGGCGCAGCACCTGTCAGTGTTGACCCAGCAGCTGCACTACTGCCTGGCCAACAGCGCCCTGCTACAGCCCCTCTCCCGGGGATCCATGCTGGCGCTGGCCCTCATCACCCTGGAGCTGGAGAATATCTGCCCTGACTGGCTGGCCCTCACGATCAACCTGCTCAGGAAAACACAGGTACTAAATTCTCACTATCCTCCTGCTCAGGAGAAAGCACAAGTAGGCCTGCAGTACAGTATGTTGGCATGTTGAGATAGCAGCCAGTTAGGCAGTGAGGGCTTCTACCTAAATCATACACACGTACCAGTGTTGACGTGGAGTCCAATCTGACCCCACTCCCTATCTAGGTGATTCCACACCAGGGTGAGTGGAAAATAGTATTTCTCAGAATGTTCTAGAAATTCTCACATAGGAACTTCATTGGGAGGAAGGATGTTTATCAAAAGAAGACCATCGCTCTCTCCCAGAAGTGTGGACGGTGCGTAAAACCCATTCGTTCAGATAAAAGGTTTTGACGTAAACTTAAAGCTTCCTTTTTAATGTTTCACTTGTTTTCATTTCACTGCGTCGGGGATCGCATTCAGACGTTTTGGCTTTACAGCCTTCTTCAGTGTCCAGGTACAAAGCTTTTTTTTCATTCGAAACAACATTTGTAGGGAACACAGGTGAGCAACCCAATCAGGGATTCTACTCATCTGCCAATTAGGGATGTCGTTTCTCTGGTCTACCTGTAGACAAGTTGTTTTAAATGCTTTTTACATTTGTATCACAAACCATTTTTATTTATTCTCATGGTGAAAGTGGAAACTTAAATGTAAATGTGAAACTTAGGCCCTTTTTAGATTTGTACATGCCCTCCTGTAAGTTTGGGACGTCGTTTGGGTCTTTGCGTGTGTGGAAAAAAAGCGACACCTTTCAAATAACACTATTTGACGTGTTAAATAAAGCTTTTAATTTGACACATTAAATGACAACAGTTCTATTCTAGAATGTTGTGTTGTGCTGAATCTGCCCGTGCAAGCCAAGCGCCACCACTACTATCAGTATCAAAGCTGTACAAAACCAAGTCTGCAAACAAGCAAACACCGGCCACGAACTGTGTGTTTACAATACCGCGTTGGTAATAAGGCATTATTTGTTTGACCTCTACCTCTGGGGTAGTTAGCTTTAGCTTGGGACCTAGCTAGCACCAATACAAACCGATTGAAAACAATGACCAGTAGAAACTGCGGTCATTTTCATTATTCTTAGCAATGATTTAGGAATCCTTGTAACTTTTAGCTAAGTAGCCACTTGTTGTTCACCTATTGAAATTGAACTTCAAATGTTGCCCAAAGCTAACGTTATAAACAGCCAGCTAGTGAAGCTCGACCGGACCGCGGACCGGGGTATGTGTTGTGAAGCTAGCCACAATAAGGATTGGGCACAACGGTGGAATTTGCTGTTTGCCTTCAAAATAAAAGTACCTCTTTTTTTTATTTTTTTTTATTTAACTAGGCAAGTCAGTTAAGAACAAATTCTTATTTTCAATGACTGCCTAGGACCAGTGGGTTAACTGCCTGTTCAGGGGCAGAATGACAGATTTGTACCTTGTCAGCTCAGGGGTTTGAACTTGCAACCTTCCGGTTACTAGTCCAACGCTCTAACCACTAGACTACCCTGCCGATATAGAAGGTTATAATTTGTGGAATCGTGACATATTTACACTAGATAGTGTTAAACAAGGTTGGAATGTGAAGCAATTAAATGGGGTATGAGTCTAGTCGGTGACACCCACAGAACACAACTGTGAAGAGTTTAAGTGAATATTAGCGTTGTAGCTCTTATCGCGGGACTGCGACTATGTGAAATCACCTCCCCAGTCAGCCTATTGTGTGTATTGACATTCATATTGCACTGTACAGCTTTACCTAAGGATTGGGGATCAATGAAATGGGATATCAGTCTACTCAATACCAAATATGTTTTTTCCCAATGTCATCCTCAGAGTTATCAGACGCCAAAACATCCACACAGTATTGTTTTTCCTCAGGAATAGTGTTCGGTACACGTAGGTTGACAATAAATGTGGCTCAATTCACAGTTGTTTCAGAGTCCCGTAATAAGAGCTACGGTGCTAATGTTTCTCTGGGTGTCACTGAGTAGACTGATACCACATGTCATTGATCCACAATCCATAGGTAAGGCTGTACAGTGAAATAAGTCAATTTTCAATTCTAAAGTATAATACATACAGTGTGATTTCAACAGATTTGTGTCAAATTAACAGTCTTTTCTTTTAGCATGATCTATTAAATGATTGCATAATTCTGTATTTTGTATTCATTTGCATCACTGTCAATGACATACTTTTATTTTGAAGGCCACTATTGTGGCTAATACTTATTGTGGCTAGCCTCACATAGATGGGTCAGACCACCATTACTCAAATAAGAACTGTCTTATAAATTAGGGTTATTTTAGATGATGACACCTACCTATATACCTTATGATCTGTGAACCGTACATGATACAGACAACATCTTGAACTCATTATCCTCCTTATAGCGAGCTCTAACATAATGGGGTATGTCTAGATTCTGAAATACAATGTTTTACATTCATTTATTCAACATTAAACATATTAATATAAATATCTTAACTACCTTTCATTTTTAAACACCATATTGTTTTAAGCAATTTACTCTACAATTAAATACAATTTCCAGAGATTTCTGATACATTTAATGTGCCCCACCAACACAGATTCAAAAGGAACTCCCTCTGCTGGTGATTTGCTGAATGTGCAATCCTAAAGGAGGTCTGTGATTGGTTAATGACATATAATGTACATTTTTTTAATGTTATATCATCAAAAGTACCAGAGAGCCCACTCCGGGGAAATGTGAAGTTTTGACGAAACTCAAAAAACATTTTTTTTTTAAATGGTTATTTTGAGATAGAAATATGTTTAATGTTGAATAAGTTAGAGCTATAAGGAGTATTATGACTCCACGATGTATCACAGATCATAAGGTCTTACAGAAAGCATACGCACAATGAGTGTACAAAACATTAGGAACACCTGCTCTTTCTGCGACAGACCGACCAGGTGAAAGCGATGATCCCTTATTGATGTCACTTGTTAAATCCACTTCAATCAGTGTAGATGAAGGGGAGGAGACAGGTTAAAGAAGGATTTTTAAGCCTTGAGACAATTTGAGACATGGATTGTGTATGTGAGCCATTCAGAGGGTGAATGGACAAGACAAAATATTTAAGTGCCTTTAAACCGGTTCTGGTAGTAGGTACCAGGCACACCGGTTTGTGTGTGTCAAGAACTGTAACGCTTCTGAGTTTTTCACAGTCAACAGTTTCCCGTGTGTATCAAGAATGGTCCACCACCCAAAGGACATCCAGCCAACTTGACACAACTGTGGGAAGCATTGGAGTCAAAATGGACCAGCATCCCTGTGGAACGCTTCCGGGCACCTTGTAGAGTCCATGCCCCGACGAATTGATGCTGTTCTGAGGGCAAAAGGGAGGTGCAACTTAATATTAGTAAGGTGTACTTAATGTTTTGTGCACTCTTGTGGGTCTCAAAAGGCTTAAAATTGCCACTTTCAATCATGATTTTCTCAAAAAATGGTTTGTGATACAAATGTAAAAAGCATGTCTCAGACATCCTTCCTCCCAATGAAGTTCCTGTGTGAGAATTGCCAGAACATTCTGAGATGACAAAAATATTTTCTGCTGTTTGTGGAATAACCCATTTATCTCTTTTTCTCTTATGACCCTGTTCACTAAAACCCAGAACAAATACAGGGGATAACATGGATGTTGTAGTCCCTCCCACATATTGAATCACACTTATATACAGGGGATAACATGGATGTTGTAGTCCCTCCCACATATTGAATCACACTTATATACAGGGGATAACATGGATGTTGTAGTCCCTCCCACAT
This sequence comes from Oncorhynchus gorbuscha, assembly GCF_021184085.1. NCBI lineage: Eukaryota > Metazoa > Chordata > Actinopteri > Salmoniformes > Salmonidae > Oncorhynchus > Oncorhynchus gorbuscha. The sequence goes on along the minus strand of NC_060183.1, from coordinate 80,992,783 downwards.
ATTGAATCACACTTATATACAGGGGATAACATGGATGTTGTAGTCCCTCCCACATATTGAATCACACTTATATACAGGGGATAACATGGATGTTGTAGTCCCTCCCACATATTGAATCACACTTATATACAGGGGATAACATGGATGTTGTAGTCCCTCCCACATATTGAATCACACTTATTCAAAAAAAAATATATATATATCAGTGGTATTATCAGGATGCCTCTCGGGAACCGTTGCATAAATATAGTCGGCCTGTATTGACTCTAACCACGTTTCCATCCACAGTTATGTAAAGTCATTCCTGTAAACAATCAAATAAAACTCAACCGAAGTCACAACAGTTGTGATGGAAACGAGGCGTTTCGGTACAATTCTATAAATGCCGACGGATCGTTTGTTCGTTTGACACGGTGGGATCTTTTTGTGTCGGTAAAATGTAATATGCTGTGGAAACGCCTTTTTTCATATGCAAATATTGATATAATAACCAGAGTAAAACAATGGTATGGTGTGGTGTGGTCCTCTCACTAGGACTCGGGGGGGAAACCATGCCGTTTATTAGGCTACAGATTTAAATAAGTTATAAACTTCACAGGGTGGTGAAAGTGCACTTTGATGAAAGTGTCATAAACTTTGATGAAAGTGTCATAAATATATTTGATGAAAGTGCATTTTGATAATGCCCCCTTTACAATAAATATTCATTCTGGTGACATGATAATCGATGGGAAATTTGCATATTTTTAATGCGGATTTTAGAATATTCGCCTGACTCTGTCGCCAATTGGATGGAAACCTAGATATTAACATAATTATAATCAAGTCTTTCATTTATCTCCCACCCCTAGATTGACAGTTCTCAGCTGATCCGATGTCGAGAGCTGGTGTCACGTCACCTGTCCACACAGGAAGCTTCCCTGCCTCCCAACACTGTGTACATCTACCAGTCCCTGCACCACAGTCTGGACCCGGACCCTTGCACCCGGGGAAGAGAGTCCGACACCAGGCTCCCAGACAGAGACCCACCGGCGCCATCCACGGCCCCTAGGGACAGGAGCCTCTCCTGGGTCTCCTCTACCACCCTGCTCCAGGTCCATGGACCACCCAAACCCAACCACCACTCCCACCAAGTCTCCCTGCGCTGCAAGCACTCAGCCAAGCGCAAGGTGAGAGCTTGGCTGCTTCAACAACCGGAGTAATGTATTTTTTTAACATCTACCTAGATACAGTGCATTTGGAAAGTATTCCGACCCCTTGATTATTTCCCCATTTTGTTACGTTACAGCCTTAGTCTAAAATGTATTAAATCGTTTTTTCCCCCCTCGTCAATCGACACACAATATCCTGTAATGACAAAGCATATGTATTAAAAATGAAATCACATTTACGTGAGTATTCAGACCCTTTAATCAGTACTTTTAGTTACCTTACAGACTTATTCTGAAATAGTTTTTTTCCCTCAATCTCCACACAATACCCCCTAATGACATCACAATACCCACTAATGACATCACAATACCCCCTAATGACCCCCTAATGACATCGCAATACCCCCTAATGACATCACAATACCCCCTAATGACCCCCTAATAACATCACAATACCCACTAATGACATCACAATACCCCCTAATGACATCACAATACCCACTAATGACATCACAATACACACTAATGACATCACAATACCCACTAATGACATCACAATACCCACTAATGACATCACAATACCCACTAATGACATCACAATACCCACTAATGACATCACAATACCCACTAATGACATCACAATACCCCTAATGACATCGCAATACCCCCTAAGGACATCTCCATACCCCCTAAGGGCATCGCAATACACCCTAATGACCCCCTAATGACATCGCAATACCCCCTAATGACCACCTAATGACATCGCAATACCCCTAATGACATCGCAATACCCCTAATGACATCGCAATACCCCTAATGACATCGCAATACCCCTAATGACATCGCAATACCCCTAATGACATCGCAATACCCCTAATGACATCGCAATACCCCCTAATGACATCGCAATACCCCCTAATGACATCGCAATACGCCCTAATGACAATCGCCCCTAAGGACATCGCAATACCCCTAAGGACATCGCAATACCCCCTAAGGACATCGCAATACCCCTAAGGACATCGCAATACCCCTAAGGACATCGCAATACCCCCTAAGGACATCTCCATACACCCTAAGGACATCTCCATACCCCCTAAGGACATCTCCATACCCCCTAAGGACATCTCCATACCCCCTAAGGACATCTCCATACCCCTAAGGACATCTCCATACCCCCTAATGACATCGCAATACCCCCTAATGACATCGCAATACCCCCTAATGACATCGCAATACCCCCTAAGGACATCGCAATACCCCCTAAGGACATCACAAAAATATTACATTTCCTTAAATATTCAGACCCTTTACTCAGTATTTTGTTGAAGCACCTTTGGCAGTGATTACAGCATCAGGTCTACTTGGGTTTGAATCTACAAGCTTGTCACACCTGTATTTGGGGAGTTTCTTCCATTCTTCTCTGCAGATCCTCTCAAGCTCTGTCAGGTTGGATGGGGATTCGTTGCTGCACAGCTATTTTCAGGTCTCTCCAGAGATGTTCGATCAGGTACAAATCCGGGTTCTGTCTGGGCCACTCAAGTTCATTCGGAGACTTGTCCCCAAGCCACTTCTGCCTTGTCTTGGCTGTGTGCTTAGGGCCGTTGTCCTGGAGGAAGGTGAACCTTCACCCCAGTCTGAGGTCCTGAGCGCTCTGAAGCCTGTTTTCATCAAGGATCTCTCTGTACTTTGCTCTGTTCATCTTTGCCTCGAACCTGACTAGTCTCCCAGTTCCTGCCGCTGAAAAACAACCACACAGCATGATGCTGCCAACACCATGATTCACCGTAGGGATGGTGCCAGGTTTCTGCCAGATTTGACACTTGGCATTCAGGCCAAAGAACTCAATCTTGGTTTCATCAGACCAGAGAATCTTGTTTCTCATTGTCTGAGAGTCCTTTAGGTGCCTTTTGGAAAACATCAAGCAGGCTTTCATGCTCCTTTTTTGGCTCCCCGAGTGGCGCAGCGGTCTAAGGCACTGCATCTCAGTGCCAGAGGCGTCACTACAAACCCTGGTTCGATTCCAGGCTGTATCACAACCGGCCATGATTGGGGGTCCCATAGGGCGGTGCACAATTGGCCCAGCGTTGTCTGGGTTAGGGTTTGGCCGGGGTAGGCTGTCATTATAAATAAGAATTTGTTTTTAACTGACTTGTCTAGTTAAATAAAAAATACTGAGGAGTGGCATCCGTGTGGCCACTCCACCATAAAGCCCTGATTGGCGGAGTGCTGTAGAGATGGTTGTCCTTCTGGAAGGTTCTCCTATCTCCACAGAGGAACTCTGGAGCTCTGTCAGAGTGACCATCAGTTTCTTCGTCACTTCCCTGATCAAGGCCCATCTTCCCCGATTGCTCAGTTTGGACCTGGTCGCCAGCTCTAGGAAGAGTCTTGTTGGTTCCAAACTTCTTCCATTGAAGAATGATGGAGACCACTGTGTTCTTGGGGACCTTCAACGCTGCTCCTCGATACAATCCTGTCTCTGAGGTCTACGGACAATTCCTTCGACCTCATGGCTTGGTTTTTGCTCTGACATGCACTGTCAACTGTGGGACATTATATAGACAGATGTGAGCCTTTCCAAATCATGTCCAATCAATTGAATTTACCACAGATGGACTCCAATCAAGTTGTAGAAACATCTCAAGGATGATCAATGGAGCTCAATTTAGAGTCTCATAGCAAAGGGTCTGAATACTTATGCAAATAAGGCATTTCTGTTTTTATTTGAATACATTTCTAAAAACGTGTTTTTCGCTTTTATCATTATGGGGCATTGTGATGTCATTATGGGGTATTGTGATGTCATTATGGGGTATTGTGTGTAGATTGACTAACATGTTTTATTTAACCCATTTTAGAATAAAGGCTGTAACGTAACAAAATGTGGAAAAGTTGAGGGGGTCTGAATACTTTCCGAATGCACTGTATACTATTGCTATTTGACTTGCCTTGATTATGAAAGCATATTGTGTTTATGGTAATATGTTTTGGTAGTAGAGCTTTGAGATGACTATTAAAATTGTATTATTGTATTATGTGCTTATAAATCATATTATTATTAAGGTGGAGGAGATGGAGGTCGACGAATTCTACGAGGGGATCAAACGACTCTACAACGAAGAGAACGGGGGCGCTCCGGAAGGGACGGCGGTAACGGGGGAGGAGCCTCTAGAGGAGAGTCCTGTCCTATTGGTCAGGAGGGAGGGCCACACCTCCCCCTGCCCCCCTCTCCAACCCGTCAGTGTCTCATAGAGAAGAAGAGGATGAAACCAAGGCCTTCTCTTCCTCTCTACCTGAGCTGCAAGGAAAATAAGTCTCAGTATTCAATCTGTCACATGGCATTTATCCACCAACCCCAGGCCTCGATTGAGCCCAAAAAAAGTCACCAAAAAAATATGCTATTTCATAACTATTTGTTGAGCACAAATATAAAATGATAAAAAAAATATAAATATAATATAATGATATAAATATTATCCTTCAAAAAAATAGGTCAAATTACTACTTCTCCCTGTGAGTCTCTGTGATGATATTTCTCTACGATCATGTCACTTTATTTCTGTTTTTCACCCTAACTAATCTAAGATTCAATCAGTATATTTATTTTCTTTACCTTCCTCTTTTCCTGAAATAAAAAATAATTCCCAGCATGTTGTCTTTAACCCCTCACAAAACATGTCACGATAAGAGTTTGACTGTAAAGCGTGTAGAACTATGTTAACCTGAAGTACTGAATGGGTTTCGTTTCACGTTTAAAAATCTAAATATCCCCTTCCACAACTTTCCTGTGTTTGTCCCGTCACAGTGTGCTGTAGTAGTTTAACCAAAGAATGAAAAAGCTACTGTCATTAATGACAATGAATAAAGTGAATCAATTTACCCAAATGAAGCAATATGTTTTCAGATAAGCAACTTTGTTAAAAGAGAGTTTATCCCAAGTGGCACCCTATACCCTACATAGTGCACTACTTTTTAGTAGAGGCCTATGGGGGAGAAATAGGGTGACATTTCAGATGCTATCAAGAAGAGGGTTTGAAGATGTAGCTACCATAATTCACCATATCTTTGCTGTTCAGAAACAACTTGCTGTTTTTTTTTGTTGTTGTTTATTGCCAAAAGGCTCTTGCTCTGGGGTGCTGGTAACTGCCGATGTACTGCTGAGAACTTGTGGCATCAATAAAACAAGTGAAATAATCCGTCTTTATCTTGTTACTGTGTATCAAAGTGGCTTCATTGTGTCATCCCGCACATTGCTGGACATACGATGTGCATTTACTTCATCGGCTACAGTTGCCCGTCGGAGCATTTGAAAATGGATGGAGGCAACGCTGATTCTAGCGCTACTTGGTTAATGTACTCAATTGGTAGAGCATGGAACACCAGGGTATCCTCAAATTTGAGGGAAGAGTACAGCAATGAAAGGATTTAGGCCGGAATGCTATGATTTTAAACGTTGTCCACGTTTCTACATTGCAACGTAGCTTTATTTTAAGGTAGGTTCATTTATGTGACGTCAGATTTCTTGCGGTGTGGTTATGCTGACGGTTTGTCTACACAGCAGGTTAGAACACTTAATTTAGAAGGTTAAGAGGACAACGGTGTAGCTAAAATGGGCTCCGAGTGGCGCAGCGGTCTCAGGCGCTGCATCACAGTGCCAGAGGCGTCACTACAGACCCTGGTTCGATTCCAGGCTGTATCACAACCGACCGTGATTGGGAGTCCCATTAGGGCAGCGCACAATTGGCTCTGCGTCGTCCATATTAGAGTTTGACTGGGGTAGGCCGTTATTATTAATACGAATCTGTTCTTAACTTACTTGCCTAGTTAAAGGTTAAATAAATAAACAATGCCAGTTGTCAACAACTGTTATCCCCGGCGCGACAACTAGATGGAGTTGTAATGGAAGCCACAATTGTACAAACCATCAGCAATACAACATCTGCACGTTGCCTAATTCACAGGGGTTTATTACGCCAATTTTTTGCAAGACGTTTCTTAAACGGAAGCAAACGAAATGGGGAGGGACCTACCTGCATTTGGCCAATTTAAAATATATTTTTTCTCTGTTTGCTTCTTAAATTGTAAACTGTTTCTGCAATGAATTACCATTTAAGAACCAAACCATGGGTGTATTCATTACGGAAACTGTTTACCGTTTAAGAACCAAAGGAAGCAAACGAAACGAAGAGGGTCCCACCTGAATTTCTCCAATAAATATTATTGTTTGCGTTTTCCATTTGGAGTAGGCTAAACCGTTTCTGTTGCAAAACGTTTACAGTTTAAGAACCAAACAGAAGCAAACCGAGCAAAACGACATTTTATATTGGACATATGCAGGTAGGTCCCGCCCGGTTTCGTTTGCTTCCGTTTAAGAAACGTTTTGTAACAGAATCGGGTTAATGAATACGCCCCAGGTATGCAGGTGGAGTTGCAAATGTTCGGATGGGGCGGAGTTAATTGTTACTGGCGCAGAGAAAACCCCATCTGACACTCCATCGGGCTTGGAGCAAACAGACGGAATGGCCACTGATTTTACTCAGGATTCGGTGCTGTACTTTCTCCGGTGCAACGGTGGAAGAGTGAAGAACTCTGAATTGTTGGCGCACTTCAATGCGTTTTTAAAGGACCACAAGAACCAGACGCACAATCGGGAACTGTTTAAAAAGTTTATTAACTCCGTGGCTGTGGTGAAAACGGAGGAGGGAGTTAGATACGTTGTATTGAGGAAGACATTTCTGGGCTATGTTGTTGGAGGAGATATCGCCGCAGGATCACATTCTCCAAACACCCCCATCGGACAACAACCTGCGCCACAGGCGAGAGAGAGAGACCGCTCGCCGAGAGATCCGGTAAACATAAACCAGGAGAGAGGTCAGAAGGAATTGATCGAGACGCACTTGCACATCACAAATCAGAAGTTCCATGTTCCACCGGGCAACACCATCCAACTCACAGAAAAGATATTGGCCTCGGCTGGAATTGTAAAGAAAAACAATGTGAAAAGTACAGTCAACTTCGAAAAGTCTATCCAAAGCTCCTCGCCATGTGTGACAGACCATGCGCTACCTCCAGCATCCAGCAACAAAGAGGCACCGTTCCGCCCATCTTACAATGCAGAAATATCAAAGGGCTCAGAAGATGGGAGTGGTCAGAACATTGAAGCAAAATGGGATAAAGAACCCGTGACTCTCCCTCTTTCAGTCCCAAAACTGAATCACAAAGGCATTTACATTGGTGGTTACACACTTGGTAAGCAGTCAACAGAACCCAAGAGGTCCTATCCGCCCCCTGAGTTCCTGTACACAGAGGTGAAACCTCCGGCACCTCAGCCTCACCTAGCACAGGTGCAACAGAATTCAGTACAGCCAAAGAGGAAGACTACTGAAGCTGACCACAGAGGAGCCTCTGCAGCTACAGGATGGCCACTGCTCACCACTCTAGAGCATGCCAGCTCCTTTCCTTGTTTATCTGATCCTTCTGCTGCTCCCCTGACCCCTGACCCCAGGTGACAAGGAGCAATGGCAACCTTCACCTCCACCATAGCATCCCACAGCAGCCCAGACCAAAAGAAGATGGAGTCCCTGACCCAGTCCCTATCCCTGACATTCACAGCCAGTATCCAGAGGAGAGTAGAGCTGCTGTTCCCCAGTCTTGGGTCAAACCCCAGCCTCCCCAATGCCACCTACCCCTGGATTACCCATACCACACCCACGCTGCTGATAGTGGTAGGTCTTCTGGTTACTCAGAGCAGTACCACCACCAGGCCGACTCCGGCCTCTCCTCCCGTCACAGCCACAGCAGCCTCCTCCTTTGCCCATCACTGAACTCCAGGGATGAGTGGCCCCAGGGTTCCCGTAGAGATGAGTGGCCCCAGGGTTCCCATAGAGATGAGTGGGCCAGCTATGAAGCACTCAACTACCAGGTTCTCCCGGGTGAGCAGCTCTCTCAGATGCACTGCACCGAGAAGCAAGCCCCCTGGCCTCACTATCACTCCACCGGTTACCTTGATAACAACAAGGTGGACATAGCATCGTCATGGCACCATTCCACAGGTTATCTCCATGACGATGACAGGTCGGAGTCCAACGAGTCCACCTCTATTCCTGGTTCGGCCCCCGAGCCATTTCTCCGACCCGCCGTCCAGCTCCGCAGCCGTATGTGTCGCAGTCTCGGAGCCGGCCTGGACCAACAGTTTCCGGAGGACAGCGTCTCTGCACGGCACAACCGTCTCCACCTCCTCTCCTCCAACCTCAGCATCAGCCACTCCTTCTCCCACCCTACCTCACGTACACCCAGCTACAGAGACCTGAGGGGGGAGATGCGATCTGGGACCTCCAGTAACAAGAGCTTAAACAGTGGCCATGACAGCTCCTACTTCCACCGGCACAACCTGGTCCCCCTGGAGCCTAAGGAGCATGACTGGCTGGTGAAGGGCGCGGCTGGACTCTGGGCCGACATTTACACCCTGTTCAGAGATGAACCCAGCCTCCTCACCAAGAGAGACTTCATCACTGGTTATACCATCCTGCACTGGATCGCTAAACATGGAGACCACCGGGTCCTCAACACACTCTGGTACGGAGTCAACAAAGCCGGGTTGAAACTGGACGTGGATGTGAAGACTACCTGTGGCTACACGCCTCTTCACCTGGCCGCCATCCACGGAAACGGCAAGATGATACGACTTCTGGTTCATAAGTTCAGTGCCAACGTGGCCCTCAGGGACACTAGTGGTAAGAAGGCCTGGCAGCACCTCAGTCGCACCGGCCCAATTGACCTTCTAGAGATCCTAGGGGCCCCTCAGTGCTTGACCTCCACTGAGGTTAGCTCCTCATCCCAGTCCACAGGAGAGAGACCCACAAGGCCGGTGACATCCTCGGGCTCAGCCGCGGTGAAGAGGTCCACGTCTATAGCTGTGTTCCTCAATAAGACTCTGATGAAGTTCCCAGGAAGGGAAGGTTCGCAGTCGTCCGACTCTTTAGTGTGACACTAGTGTGGCATCTAGGGTGTCTGTCCCACTATGACCTCTATTCTAATGGCACCAGCCACTTACTAACTAAGCTGTGTTGGGGCTTCACAACTAAGATTTGACACTTAAAATCGGATTTGCTTTCTTTATTTCAAATGTTAATCCATTCATTTATTTTATTTTTTTTAGACCGAATAATTGAATAAGGGGGTAGGGATTGTGTTATTGAGCTGTCTAAATTAATTTATTATGAATGGATATGACAGACAGACCTTAACTGTATCACTTGTGATAACAAAATCAATAGAATCAGTTCCGTGAGGTCGGAGTTATAAAGAGATTGTATTTTATTATCATATATGAGTATAATTGCTTTGCATTTGTGTTTATTTTTGGCGAGAACCTTTTTGTTTGTTTGCTACTGGGGAAATGGCTTCCAGTCAAATGTTTTGCTTTTTTTTAATGACCAGAGAAGAACCTTTTTCAAAATGTCTTCTCTCCAACAACAGTTAGGTGCTTCAGCAGTTTCATGTTTCAGGTGGTTACGTGACGCTGGAATGTGGTTTTTGTTTGTTCAAAGGCCTGTCAAAGTAGCAATGTATATTACATCATCTGACTAAAGGAAAAAGAATCCTCACGTGCACCAGGTTGAATATGATGCCAACTGTTCACTAGTTTAAATCCCCGAAGGTTGAGGTTTATAAAGCACGGCTGTTTTATTATATTGACTTGTTGTTAATGTTGACACCAAAAAGTTGAATCACACAAACTGTTTTCTCTCCATGTGCTCTCATGTTTCCAGATGCAGCATGTCCGGAGGTACTAAAACAATCCTGCTTTTAATTTAATGTCACTCTAAAGCCATTTCCTTAAAGACCCAGTCAAAATAGTTTTTTTCCCCCTGTGTTTTGTATAATATTGTACAACGGCTGATGAAACTAACTCTGTAAAAGTGTTTATTTTTATTATATTTTAGCAGTGTTATTTCCTGATAGTTGCTGGTTGAAAATACAATATACCCAGGATCTTCTAATCAGCAGGTGTGCATGGTGACATCATGTTTTTAAATTGGTTAATATCAAGAGTTCTAAACCTCTCTGCCAATAACAGCTTCGTTTCAGTTTCCCCCGCCCCACTCAGACCCGCCCCACTCAGACCCGCCCCACTCAGACCACTCCCCCAGACACTCCTACCAAATACTTTCATGAGAAAAACATTTTCCCCTTTTCAATGGAAATCTATTACAAATCTGTTATTTGTCACATGCTTCGTAAACAGATGTAGACTGACAGTGAAATGCTTACTTAAAGATACTTTTCAGACAATGCCGTGTTAAAGATACATTTAAACCAGATTTAAAAAACAAGTAAAATACATGAAGCTACTTTATTGTTACCCAGAAATGATTTAATGTTGCTATGAAAACTGAGGCATTTGATCCTTTTTAACATCTTGTTTTTATTTGTTTTGTTTCCAAAACTAATATTATTGAATCAAGTGAAATGTTCACCTGTGTTGAACATTAAGGTGCAAGAGAGCAGGTTAACAGAGGTTCTAATCGAAATAGCAGCATATTCCCTATGTATCACACTGCTCTGGTCAAAACTAGTCCACTATATAGGGAACACAGTGCCATTTTGGATGCAAGAAAAAATGTCTTCAGGTGCTGGATTCATACAGTGGATGTAAACAGACATGATAAACAATTCTACGTGCCAGCTACGGCTCTGGAGGGCTGGAGGTATGCGAGGGACCGGGGGAGGCTTCAGATCAGGGGACCCTCCTTCCTCGCCCCTCCAGACTGGAGCTCTGGATGTCTACCATGGCGTGGTGGGATCACGGTGGAGACCAGGTGTCTATGAAAGGCTGTGCTGTGTGAGCTGCCGGGCCGGGCCACTGTGTGGGACTTGATGAGGCATGTCGAGGAAAACATGTCCTTTGTGTTGCCATCATGCTGCTACCAGGACGACACCTTCCGTTGTGTCCCAAATGTCACCCTATTCCCTAAATAGTGCACTACTTTTGACCAGAACTAAGTGGGCTCTGGTCAAAAGTAGTGCACTATAAAGGGAATAGGGACATTTTTAGGACGCAACCCCTTATTGGTAGAATAGGTTCGGCGAGGTTATATTGAGACTGGCCTCCTTTTAAACTTTTATCTAACTTTTAACTCTTAACTTTTAAAGTTGATTTATACAACTTAAAACGAAATAGTTTTTTTTGCAGGCCACATGGGCGCTATCCAAGTGTAACTGTAGTACTCTGAAGGTGAGTCGTAACTTTGACACAGTATGTTTTGTGCACATGGAGATGTCTACATGTTGGGTCTTGTCACCTGGAAGAGTGCGTATGGGAGGGTGCTTTGTTTTGCAGGTTATTCAAGCTTGCGTTTCTCTGGTGAATTTCAGTTATGTAATATTGCCTGTCTGACTACAGCTTTATCTTTCTGTATGAATAAAAGCATGTCATTGTATATTAACTGCTGTAGTTGTGAGCATTTCTGATAAACAAGCACATGTCTATTTCAAACTTTTTCTCTCAACCTGTAATTCAACAACAGGCTGTGTAGTACAGAAGATAATTACCAGTGGAAGGCTGAGACTGTTACCACAGGAGACAACAGATCTGGGACCAGGCTATAGGAGGAGACAACAGATCTGAGACCAGGCTATAGGAGGAGACACCAGATCTGGGACCAGGCTATAGAAGGAGACACCAGATCTGGGACCAGGCTATAGAAGGAGACAACAGATCTGGGACCAGGCTATAGAAGGAGACAACAAATCTGAGACCAGGCTATAGAAGGAGACAACAGATCTGGGACCAGGCTATAGGAGACAACAGATCTGGGACCAGGCTATAGAAGGAGACAACAGATCTGAGACCAGGCTATAGGAGGAGACAACAGATCTGAGACCAGGCTATAGGAGGAGACAACAGATCTGAGACCAGGCTATAGGAGGAGACAACAGATCTGAGACCAGGCTATAGGAGGAGACAACAGATCTGAGACCAGGCTATAGGAGGAGACAACAGATCTGAGACCAGGCTATAGGAGGAGACAACAGATCTGAGACCAGGCTATAGGAGGAGACAACAGATCTGAGACCAGGCTATAGGAGGAGACAACAGATCTGGGACCAGGCTATAGGAGGAGACAACAGATCTGGGATCAGGCTATAGGAGACAACAGATCTGGGATCAGGCTTTAGGGGAGACAACAGATCTGGGACCAGGCTATAGGAGGAGACACCAGATCTGGGACCAGGCTATAGAAGGAGACACCAGATCTGGGACCAGGCTATAGAAGGAGACAACAAATCTGGGACCAGGCTATAGAAGGAGACAACAAATCTGAGACCAGGCTATAGGAGACAACAGATCTGGGACCAGGCTAAAGGACGAGACAACAGATCTGAGACCAGGCTAAAGGACGAGACAACAGATCTGGGACCAGGCTAAAGGAACGAGACAACAGATCTGAGACCAGGCTATAGAAGTTGATCTAATCTCATCAATAATAATAATAATAATAATATTCTAAGATACAATATGGCTGATGAGTGGAGACGTTATAGAATAGATAGATAGTCAAAGTACAATTGTCACAAAGGCTCTTTAAAAATAGATTTATTTTGTAAACGAGGATCTGTTTTCTAATCGGCCTCCCTCCCCTACGTGTCATAAAGCAAGATAAACACATGGAATTTGATTACAGCAACTGTCAAATCTGTTAGTTCAGTGATGTCACAGAAAACGCTATGGAGAAAAATATGGATGGCACCATTATTGTTTATGAATATTGTGAGATAGCTAGGACACTGCATTAGTGAGATAGCTAGGTCACTGCATTAGTGAGATAGCTAGGTCACTGCATTAGTGAGATAGCTAGGTCACTACATTAGTGAGATAGCTAGGACACTGCATTAGTGAGATAGCTAGGACACTGCATTAGTGAGATAGCTAGGACACTGCATTAGTGAGATAGCTAGGACACTGCATTAGTGAGATAGCTAGGACACTGCATTAGTGAGATAGCTAGGACACTGCATTAGTGAGATAGCTAGGACACTGCATTAGTGAGATAGCTAGGACACTGCATTAGTGAGATAGCTAGGTCACTGCATTAGTGAGATAGCTAGGTCACTGCATTAGTGAGATAGCTAGGACACTACATTAGTGAGATAGCTAGGACACTACATGTTAGGACACTACAGCTAGGACACTGCATTAGTGAGGAAGCTAGGACACTGCATTAGTGAGATAGCTGGGACACTGCATTAGTGAGATAGCTAGGACACTGCATTAGTGAGATAGCTAGGACACTGCATTAGTGAGATAGCTAGGACACTGCATTAGTGAGATAGCTAGGACACTGCATTAGTGAGATAGCTAGGACACTGCATTAGTGAGATAGCTGGGACACTGCATTAGTGAGATAGCTGGGACACTGCATTAGTGAGATAGCTAGGACACTGCATTAGTGAGATAGCTGGGACAAACATTTACATATCAGCCATCTTCAGATGTATGTGGACAACAGTGGTGATAGATATTTATGAATATGTGCCTGATACAGTATATTCATGAATATGTGCCTGATTAGGATAAATTAGGATAGTCTGTAAATGTTTAAAAGGTGCTCTCAAAAAGATACAACAATATCAATTGGCGTAGTAATTTTTTTTTGAGAAGTGAAACAAGCAAGTCACACAGGAGTCGTCAGACGATGTTTAAACAGTAGGCATAAACTGACAGTACCAACCTACAATATTTCAACCTTCTCTATTTTTTTTACCCAGATATCCCTACGAAGTGATACCACGGCCCAATGAGATAGCTCCACCCACAGTATGCATGTACTTACTGGGCAACAACATTCCCGAGTAACATCTGATTACTTCCTAGAAGCCTCGTCATCATGAAGGACACCGCCTTGTATCAGAGGAAGACCATGTGACCAGAGGTCCACTGTCAACTTGCCTCATTCCATCATTTTTTCAGTTGAAAAAATATATATAACATGTTTTTTTTTCTCCATCTACATATTAAAAAGCACAGCCACATAATAAAATACTATAAATAATTATTGCATTTGCTGTCAGTGTCATGGTAGCTTTTTTTTCCATTAGCGATCATTTTTGAGTCTGAAATAATAAGTATTTGAAGTTAAAAAAATACAATTAAAAAAGCCTTCGATTTTGTGGCTACATATTCATGTGTGTCAGAGTGTGCTGTTGTGTTGCTAAAGAAAACAGGCCTATTTCAGGTCTGGTTCCTCCTGACCAATAGGAACAGAATGAGATATACAAGTCATTCTAGATCTGTGATTCTGACCAATCAGTAGTTAATCTGCCAAAACAGAGTTCTCAGCTATAGTGATGTGTAAAGGCAGTAGTAATATTTCAACTGATATACTGTGAATATATATATATATATATATATATATATATATATATATATATATATATATATATATATATATATATATATATATTCACAGTATATATACTGTGAATATAATGTCTTGACAGGCAGTTGTACATCCACTACCGTTACACTCAAAACTGTCAATCTGTTCGTATGAATTACACTAAGCACTTGAACCGTGTATTGAATCAACCAAAGAGTGGCGCAGTCACAACAGAGATATGTGAAGAAGCTGGAGTAACAAAGAAGGCAGAAATATGATAAGAGGCACAACAACATATCCATCACGGTCACTTCTCATAGTTTGTCTGTCTGTACGCAAAACAAGGGAATAGACAGGTGACATCCTTTCACATGAAGTCCCTTTCTCTACAGTTCATCTCTACGTGGGAAGAGAGATGTTGTCTCCGTCTCCTCTTCATCTGTTGTTTTGCGGCGTCATTCGTCAGTCATATGTGTTGTATGTAGTAGTCTTCACCCATTGCGTCAGAGACACAGCTGCTGTATCGTGGTAGTGACCAGGACTGTTATGTTTGGGGTTTTACAGGAGTCACAGGGATGTTACAGTGATGGAGCGGACAGTATGGGTAGGACCAAGGTTAGGACTGGGACCCCTGGGGCCTAACCCTGGGTTGGAGGAGCAGCAGAGCAAGGCCTGGTGGTCCCCAGGAGAGATACTCTCTATCAGCCTGTCGAGCTGCTCGTCCCCCTGCTTGATGAGCTCGTCCAGGTGTCTCTGTCGGATCAGGAAGGCAGGTCTCATACAGACGTAATGCTGGTAGTCTCTTAGCTGCGGCCCGGTCAGGTACCCACCCAGGATGTCCAGAACCACACGCTCCCGACGATCCAGATTCTCCTTCAGCTCCCTGGCATCCTCGTGCTGACTACACAGCTGCCTGCGCTTCTGCTGTAAGGACTCCTGAGTTAACAGAGATATATAGATTATTAAAAACATCCTGGGGAGGATTCATACTATACTGAACAGAAATATAAACGCAACATGTAAAATGTTGGTGTCATGTTTCATGAGCTGAAATAAAAGATCCCAGAAATGTTCCATACACACAAAAAGCTTATATCTCTCAAATTTTGTGCACAAATTTGTTTCCATCCCTGTTAGTGAACATTTCTCCTTTGCCAAGATAATCCATTCACCTGACAGGTGTGGCATATCAAGAAGCTGATTAATGATCATTACGCAGGTGCACCTTGTGCTGGGGACAATAAAAGGCCACGCTAAAATGTGCAGTTCAGTCACACAACACAATACCACAGATGTCTCAAGTTTTGAGGGAGCATACAATTTACATGCTGACTGCAGGAATGTCCGCCAGAGCTGTTGGCAGATAATAGAATGTTCATTTCTCTACCATAAGCCACCTCCAACATAGTTACACTACACTACACTACGGCACTATAACTGGCAAGAATTCTACCCTGTCTTTCTTGTAGTGTTAAATAATGTTTGTTCATTAGGAAGGGGTTATATGGCATGTACCTAGGAAGAGAGGAATGTATGTGGGGGTAGAAGGACAACGGAGAGGGGCATTAACCTGTGTTGGAACAGACCTGGATGTAAATCTGTGGAGATAAGAGGGGACAGGGAGAGGCCCCTCCAGAGCTCTAGTATCTGTGGGGATAAGAGAGGACAGGGAGAGGCCCCTACAGAGCTCTAGTATCTGTGGGAGCCTGGAACTGTCAGCTGAGTGGTTATAAACTATGGTGAGACTCATGAGAAAATCCCTATGTCGGTGTGTATGTATGTAAGGATGGTATAATTTATTTATTCTTTATTTAACTTGGCAAGTCAGTTAATAAGAACAAATTCTTATTTTCAATGACAGTCTAGGATCAGAGGGTTAACTGCCTGTTCAGGGGCAGAACGACAGATTTGTACCTTGTCAGCTCGGGGGTTTGAACTTGCAAACGTCCGGTTACTAGTCCAACGCTCTAACCACTAGGCTACTCTGCCGCCTCTACACTCTAACCACTAGGCTACCCTGCCGCCTCTACACTCTAACCACTAGGCTACCCTTCCACCTCTACACTCTAACCACTAGACTACCCTGCCGCCTCTACACTCTAACCACTAGGCTACCCTGCCACCTCTACACTCTAACCACTAGGCTACCCTGCCGCCTCTACACTCTAACCACTAGGCTACCCTGCCGCCTCTACACTCTAACCACTAGGCAACCCTGCCACCTCAACACTCTAACCACTAGGCTACCCTGCCGCCTCTACACTCTAACCACTAGGCTACCCTGCCACCTCTACACTCTAACCACTAGGCTACCCTGCCACCTCTACACTCTAACCACTAGGCTACCCTGCCGCCTCTACACTCTAACCACTAGGCTACCCTGCCACCTCTACACTCTAACCACTAGGCTACCTGCCGCCTCTACACTATAACCACTAGGCTACCCTGCCACCTCTACACTCTAACCACTAGGCTACCCTGCCGCCTCTACACTCTAACCACTATGCTACCCTGCCACCTCTACACTCTAACCACTAGGCTACCCTGCCGCCCCTCCACTCTAACCACTAGGCTACCCTGCCACCTCTACACTCTAACCACTAGGCTACCCTGCCGCCCCTCCACTCTAACCACTAGGCTACCCTGCCGCCTCTACACTCTAACCACTAGGCTACCCTGCCACCTCTCCACTCTAACCACTAGGCTACCCTGCCGCCCCTCCACTCTAACCACTAGGCTACCCTGCCGCCTCTACACTCTAACCACTAGGCTACCCTGCCACCTCTACACTCTAACCACTAGGCTACCCTGCCGCCCCTCCACTCTAACCACTAGGCTACCCTGCCGCCTCTACACTCTAACCACTAGGCTACCCTGCCGCCTCTACACTCTAACCACTAGGCTACCCTAGTGGTTGAGAGCTCATGCAAATAGATTGGGATCTGATCAATTGTGAGCTGGGAATTCTGTCTGTTTAATTTAAGACCAGAACTTCACAACCTCTGGGTCTCAGACAGATAAAGATCATTGGAATTTATGTACATTGATTACAAAAATTACTTAACAACTTCGTTGTGAGACTGAGTGTTTAGCTATAACTTGTTACCAACTATATGTTATTCTCACTACCACTTTATTCTGTGCTGCTGTAATGTATAAAAACTGCTTCACTTTCCTCCATTTTGGAGTCTGTCAGTTGTCTGCTTTCAACTTTTGTCTTCTCAGTCTGGGATGATGATATTTGTTGTATTTGAACATGGTATGTAATTTATTCTAAATTGTAGAAATGTTTTGATGTCAAACGTGACAAATTCATCTGTTGTCAACAGACTCTTTACTTTCTGGCATGGTGTTTTCCTCGTGGGGTTTATCAGCCCTCTGGCCCTCTGACCCCAGTTCTCTGTGTATAGATCCCCATCTGGTGGACAGCAGCAGTACTGCATCACCAGACTTGAAAGAGAATCGCTTGTGAACATAAATAGGACATGAAAGAGGTTATTTTGAGCTGGAAGCACCCTGAAAGAACCTGCTCAATCTTCTCTGTCAAAGAAGGGGGGGCTAAATGGTGAGTTTTGCCAATAAGTGGGAGGCGGGACAATGACCAAGAACACACCCCTTAAAATGTATACAATGCATAACTAAGTAGCCATGTGCTATGTTGTCCTTACACAGTCCTAGGAACTGTTAATTGCAAAATACATTTAGATTAAGCTGTAAATTACTAAATACAATTGTATTAAACTTGAACCCCTGCATGGCTGCTTACAGTATATTATATAAATAGTTATTATTATTGTTTCCAATAGATCACTAAATTAGTACATTTTAAATTGTGATAGAAATCTGGACACAAATGTAAATAATTAAACTATTCAATGAAGTCTGTATACACAGTCCTAGCTTGAACCCCCACCACGGCTGCATACAGCGTCATTATGGGGGTTCGATTCATCTGGCCATCCGAGAGTGGCCATGATGTCACGTATCCTTAACACTCAGCATCCAAGCAAAGGAGCCAGCCTCAGGCTGATAGATGGGACTGAAACAAAGGAGCCAGCCTCAGGCTGATAGATAGGACTGAAACAAAGGAGCCAGCCTCAGGCTGATAGATGGGACTGAAACAAAGGAGCCAGCCTCAGGCTGATAGATAGGACTGAAACAAAGGAGCCAGCCTCAGGCTGATAGATGGGACTGAAACAAAGGAGCCAGCCTCAGGCTGATAGATGGGACTGAAACAAAGGAGCCAGCCTCAGGCTGATAGATAGGACTGAAACAAAGGAGCCAGCCTCAGGCTGATAGATGGGACTGAAACAAAGGAGCCAGCCTCAGGCTGATAGATGGGACTGAAACAAAGGAGCCAGCCTCAGGCTGATAGATGGGACTGAAACAAAGGAGCCAGCCTCAGGCTGATAGATGGGACTGAAACAAAGGAGCCAGCCTCAGGCTGATAGATGGGACTGAAACAAAGGAGCCAGCCTCAGGCTGATAGATAGGACTGAAACAAAGGAGCCAGCCTCAGGCTGATAGATGGGACTGAAACAAAGGAGCCAAGCCTCAGGCTGATAGATGGGACTGAAACAAAGGAGCCAAGCCTCAGGCTGATAGATGGGACTGAAACAAAGGAGCCAGCCTCAGGCTGATAGATGGGACTGAAACAAAGGAGCCAGCCTCAGGCTGATAGATGGGACTGAAACAAAGGAGCCAGCCTCAGGCTGATAGATGGGACTGAAACAAAGGAGCCAGCCTCAGGCTGATAGATGGGACTGAAACAAAGGAGCCAGCCTCAGGCTGATAGATAGGACTGAAACAAAGGAGCCAGCCTCAGGCTGATAGATGGGACTGAAACAAAGGAGCCAGCCTCAGGCTGATAGATGGGACTGAAACAAAGGAGCCAGCCTCAGGCTGATAGATGGGACTGAAACAAAGGAGCCAGCCTCAGGCTGATAGATGGGACTGAAACAAAGGAGCCAAGCCTCAGGCTGATAGATGGGACTGAAACAAAGGAGCCAGCCTCAGGCTGATAGATAGGACTGAAACAAAGGAGCCAGCCTCAGGCTGATAGATAGGACTGAAACAAAGGAGCCAGCCTCAGGCTGATAGATGGGACTGAAACAAAGGAGCCAGCCTCAGGCTGATAGATGGGACTGAAACAAAGGAGCCAGCCTCAGGCTGATAGATGGGACTGAAACAAAGGAGCCAAGCCTCAGGCTGATAGATGGGACTGAAACAAAGGAGCCAGCCTCAGGCTGATAGATGGGACTGAAACAAAGGAGCCAGCCTCAGGCTGATAGATGGGACTGAAACAAAGACTCCTGAGATGTTATGAAGGTAACTTGCAGTGTTTCGGCTTAGTTTCATTTCCTGCTCTGTGCTGCAGAGAGAGAAACACTCTGTACACAGCATCTCAATACAGCCAGTGACTTTTTCGTAGCAGGTTAGGAGAATTTGGTTAAGGTTAGGAAAAGGATAAGGGAAAATGCTCTCCTAACCTGCTACAGAATATTACTTCCGGTCGTAGCTGAAAAGAGTGTGCCCCGTGTTGTAGTTGTTTAACATCTCACCCTCTCCTCTGCGCTGTCCTCTGTCTCCTCCTCTCTGTCCAGGTCGTAGAGAGCGTTATGGACCCGGGCCAGCCGGCCACACAGAGACATCAACAAGTTGACTATCTTATCCAGGTCCCCGATGAACATCCTGTACTTCTCCTTCTCGTTGGGCTTACAGCGCTCCTGGACCAGGCTCTCCATGTGGCCCCCTAGGGCCCGGAACCTCCTATGCTCCTCACCCAGAACCTCTCTCTCCTCTCGGAGTGAGGCAACGCTAAGGGTCAGAGCCTGGAGTAGCTCCACCTAGTGGGTGGGAGGAGAGGAGAAGTTGGAACCGACAATGCATATGTATGAGAGATACCTCTTTACCCAGAGATATGTACATCTCCTGAATGATCTACCTCTCCTCTTTACCCAGAGATATGTACATCTCCTGAATGATCTACCTCTCCTCTTTACCCAGAGATATGTACATCTCCTGAATGATCTACCTCTCCTCTTTACCCAGAGATATGTACATCTCCTGAATGATCTACCTCTCCTCTTTACCCAGAGATATGTACATCTCCTGAATGATCTACCTCTCCTCTTTACCCAGAGATATGTACATCTCCTGAATGATCTACCTCTCCTCTTTACCCAGAGATATGTACATCTCCTGAATGATCTACCTCTCCTCTTTACCCAGAGATATGTACATCTCCTGAATGATCTACCTCTCCTCTTTACCCAGAGATATGTACATCTCCTGAATGATCTACCTCTCCTCTTTACCCAGAGATATGTACATCTCCTGAATGATCTACCTCTCCTCTTTACCCAGAGATATGTACATCTCCTGAATGATCTACCTCTCCTCTTTACCCAGAGATATGTACATCTCCTGAATGATCTACCTCTCCTCTTTACCCAGAGATATGTACATCTCCTGAATGATCTACCTCTCCTCTTTACCCAGAGATATGTACATCTCCTGAATGATCTACCTCTCCTCTTTACCCAGAGATATGTACATCTCCTGAATGATCTACCTCTCCTCTTTACCCAGAGATATGTACATCTCCTGAATGATCTACCTCTCCTCTTTACCCAGAGATATGTACATCTCCTGAATGATCTACCTCTCCTCTTTACCCAGAGATATGTACATCTCCTGAATGATCTACCTCTCCTCTTTACCCAGAGATATGTACATCTCCTGAATGATCTACCTCTCCTCTTTACCCAGAGATATGTACATCTCCTGAATGATCTACCTCTCCTCTTTACCCAGAGATATGTACATCTCCTGAATGATCTACCTCTCCTCTTTACCCAGAGATATGTACATCTCCTGAATGATCTACCTCTCCTCTTTACCCAGAGATATGTACATCTCCTGAATGATCTACCTCTCCTCTTTACCCAGAGATATGTACATCTCCTGAATGATCTACCTCTCCTCTTTACCCAGAGATATGTACATCTCCTGAATGATCTACCTCTCCTCTTTACCCAGAGATATGTACATCTCCTGAATGATCTACCTCTCCTCTTTACCCAGAGATATGTACATCTGAATGATCTACCTCTCCTCTTTACCCAGAGATATGTACATCTCCTGAATGATCTACCTCTCCTCTTTACCTAGAGATATGTACATCTCCTGAATGATCTACCTCTCCTCTTTACCCAGAGATATGTACATCTCCTGAATGATCTACCTCTCCTCTTTACCCAGAGATATGTACATCTCCTGAATGATCTACCTCTCCTCTTTACCCAGAGATATGTACATCTCCTGAATGATCTACCTCTCCTCTTTACCCAGAGATATGTACATCTCCTGAATGATCTACCTCTCCTCTTTACCCAGAGATATGTACATCTCCTGAATGATCTACCTCTCCTCTTTACCCAGAGATATGTACATCTCCTGAATGATCTACCTCTCCTCTTTACCCAGAGATATGTACATCTCCTGAATGATCTAATCATGAGGACCATCGGTTGGATGGGCATTTTTTTGTCTTCAATTTTCCTTTTAATTGAGATTGATGTTATATCAGTCCGTTAATTTAAAGATGAATGTAAGGTATTAAAGTTCAGACCTTTTTCTGATTGAGGTCTGCTTCTTCCTCATCCAGATCTATTCCTCTTCCCTCCTCTGTTTTCTGCAGCAGACTAGGTCCTGTAGAACAGACGCCATCTTGACTTCTACAAGGAAAGAGACAACAATGTGAGTAATAGTTAACATTACTACCACTGGAATACACTGAGACATTAGACCCTGAAACTCCCGACTGAAACTGACATATACTGCAGAATAAAGCAGGAAACAGTAAGAAGTAAGTAACACGCAGTACACAACATGCAGTACACAACACACAGTACACTTACAAGCAGTAGACAATAAGCAACAAGCAGTATGCAACAAGCAGTACACTTACAAGCAGTAGACAATAAGCAACAAGCAGTACGCAACAAGCAGTACACTTACAAGCAGTAGACAATAAGCAACAAGCAGTACGCAACAAGCAGTACGCAACAAGCAGTACACTTACAAGCAGTAGACAATAAGCAACAAGCAGTACACTTACAAGCAGTAGACAATAAGCAACAAGCAGTACGCAACAAGCAGTACGCAACAAGCAGTACACTTACAAGCAGTAGACAATAAGCAACAAGCAGTACGCAACAAGCAGTACGCAACAAGCAGTACGCAATAAATAGTACGCAATAAACAACATGCAGTACGCAATAAACAGTACGCTATTAACAACAAGCAGTACGCAACAAGCAGTACGCAACAAGCAGTACGCAACAAGCAGTACGCAACATGCAGTATGCAACAAGCAGTACGCAACAAGCAGTACGCAACAAGCAGTACGCAACAAGCAGTACGCAATAAACAACATGCGACAAGCAGTATGCAGTAATCAACCAGCAACAAGCAGCACGCAACAAGCAGTACACAACATACAGTACGCAGTAATCAACCAGCAACAAGCAGTATGCAGTAATCAACCAGCAACAAGCAGTATGCAGTAATCAACCAGCAACAAGCAGTATTCAGTAATCAAAAAGCAACAAGCCGTAAGCAACAAGCAACACGCAGTAAGACACCAGCAGTATGCAACAACCAACAAGCAGCACACAACAAGCAGTACACAACATGCAGCACACAACAAGCAGTACACAACATGCAGTACACAACATGCAATACGCAATAATCAATCAGCAACAAGCAGTACACAACAAGCAGTACGCAACATGCAGTACGCAACATGCAGTACGCAACATGCAGTACGCAACATGCAGTATGCAACATGCAGTACGCGATAAACAGTACGCAATAAACAGTACGCAATAAACAGTACGCAATAAACAACATGCAGTACGCAATAAACAGTACGCAATAAACAGTACGCAATAAACAGCATGCAGTACGCAACAAGCAGTACACAACATGCAGTACGCAACAAGCAGTACACAACAAGCAGTACGCAACAAGAGTCCAAGCAGTACGCAACAAGCAGTACACAACAAGCAACAAGCAGTACACAACAAGCAGTACGCAACAAGCAACAAGCAGTACGCAACAAGCAGTACACAACAAGCAGTACACAACAAGCAGTACGCAACAAGCAGTACACAACAAGCAGTACACAACAAGCAGTACACAACAAGCAGTACACAACATGCAGTACACAACATGCAGTACACAACATGCAATACGCAATAATCAATCAGCAACAAGCATTACACAACAAGCAGTAAGCAACATGCAGTACGCAACATGCAGTGCGCAACATGCAGTACACAACATGCAGTACGCAACAAGCAGTATGCAGTAATCAATCAGCAACATGCAACATGCAGTAAGCAACAAGCAGTATGCAGTAAGCAACATGCAGTAAGCACCATGCAGTAAGCAACAAGCAGTATGCAGTAAGCAACATGCAGTAAGCACCATGCAGTAAGCAACAAGCAGTAAGCAACAAGCACCATGCAGTAAGCAACATGCAGTAAGCACCATGCAGTAAGCAACAAGCAGTAAGCAGTAAGCAACATGCAGTAAGCACCATGCAGTAAGCAACATGCAGTACGCTGTAAGCAACAAACAGGACGCAGTAAGGTGCAAGCAGTACACCACAAGCAGCATGCACTACTCAACAACCAGGAAGCACTAGTCTGTTGAATAGTGTGTGAGATGCCAAAACAATTATTGTGGTATTTGAGGTGTGTGTGTTATTCGGTTGAAACTCACTCAAGCGCGTACATGTACACGCACGCACGCAGGCACACACACACACACACACACACACACACACACACACACACACACACACACACACACACACACACACACACACACACACACACACACACACACACACACACACACACACACACACACCCCTGCTATAAGGAATAAGCTCTGACTGGTTTGGCTTCATGACTGGCCTATTTTACAGGACAGGCAGAATAGAATGTTGAGAAAGGACAACATTCCAGCGTAGAACCGGGTCACACTTAATCAACCTGATCCTCCTCGGAGAATAGAACGGTTGGAACTATAGAACGGTTGGAACTATAGAACGGTTGGAACTATAGAACGGTTGGAACAATAGAACGGTTGAAACTATAGAACGGTTGGAACTATAGAACGGTTGGAACTATAGAACGGTTGGAACTATAGAACGGTTGGAACTATAGAACGTTTGAAACTATAGAACGGTTGGAACAATAGAACGGTTGGAACTATAGAACGGTTGGAACTATAGAACGTTTGGAACTATAGAACGGTTGGAACTATAGAACGGTTGGAACTATAGAATGGTTGGAACTATAGAGCGGTTGGAACTATAGAGCGGTTGGAACTATAGAACGGTTGGAACTGTGACACACCTCGGAATCTAAAATAACTGTCCCCTGAACCTACTTTGATAGAATACATGTAATATTGAAACACGTTTTTGATACAAGTACACAACATGTCTTCCTCATTATCCTAAAACCCAACTGAGAATGTCAAGAATATCATTGTGCATATGTTTTTTTTGTAAACAATAATTGCCTTTCTGGTCAAATAATAGTAGTATTGTATTTAATACATTATAGTATAGGATCTGAGACTTCTTTTCAACAGGAAAAAGGAAAGACATTTTGTTCTTTGACCTTCAATATTAAACCATGTCAGTAGAGGGCAGTGCTGCCACTGTTTAACCAACTAATCAGTAGAGGGCAGTGCTGCCACAGTTTAACCAACTAATCAGTAGAGGGCAGTGCTGCCACTGTTTAACCAACTAATCAGTAGAGGGCAGTGCTGCCACTGTTTAACCAACTAATCAGTAGAGGGCAGTGCTGCCACTGTTTAACCAACTAATCAGTAGAGGGCAGTGCTGCCACTGTTTAACCAACTAATCAGTAGAGGGCAGTGCTGCCACTGTTTAACCAACTAATCAGTAGAGGGCAGTGCTGCCACTGTTTAACCAACTAATCAGTAGAGGGCAGTGCTGCCACTGTTTAACCAACTAATCAGTAGAGGGCAGTGCTGCCACTGTTTAACCAACTAATCAGTAGAGGGCAGTGCTGCCACAGTTTAACCAACTAATCAGTAGAGGGCAGTGCTGCCACTGTTTAACCAACTAATCAGTAGAGGGCAGTGCTGCCACTGTTTAACCAACTAATCAGTAGAGGGCTGTTTAACCAACTAATCAGTAGAGGGCTGTTTAACCAACTAATCAGTAGAGGGCTGTTTAACCAACTAATCAGTAGAGGGCTGTTTAACCAACTAATCAGTAGAGGGCTGTTTAACCAACTAATCAGTAGAGGGCTGTTTAACCAACTAATCAGTAGAGGGCTGTTTAACCAACTAATCAGTAGAGGGCTGTTTAACCAACTAATCAGTAGAGGGCTGTTTAACCAACTAATCAGTAGAGGGCTGTTTAACCAACTAATCAGTAGAGGGCAGTGCTGCTACTGTTTAACCAACTAATCAGTAGAGGGCTGTTTAACCAACTAATCAGTAGAGGGCTGTTTAACCAACTAATCAGTAGAGGGCTGTTTAACCAACTAATCAGTAGAGGGCTGTTTAACCAACTAATCAGTAGAGGGCAGTGCTGCTACTGTTTAACCAACTAATCAGTAGAGGGCCGTGCTGCCACTGTTTAACCAACTAATCAGTAGAGGGCTGTTTAACCAACTAATCAGTAGAGGGCTGCTTAACCAACTAATCAGTAGAGGGCTGTTTAACCAACTAATCAGTAGAGGGCTGTTTAACCAACTAATCAGTAGAGGGCTGTTTAACCAACTAATCAGTAGAGGGCTGTTTAACCAACTAATCAGTAGAGGGCTGTTTAACCAACTAATCAGTAGAGGGCTGTTTAACCAACTAATCAGTAGAGGGCTGTTTAACCAACTAATCAGTAGAGGGCTGTTTAACCAACTAATCAGTAGAGGGCTGTTTAACCAACTAATCAGTAGAGGGCAGTGCTGCCACTGTTTAACCAACTAATCAGTAGAGGGCTGTTTAACCAACTAATCAGTAGAGGGCTGTTTAACCAACTAATCAGTAGAGGGCAGTGCTGCCACTGTTTAACCAACTAATCAGTAGAGGGCTGTTTAACCAACTAATCAGTAGAGGGCAGTGCTGCCACTGTTTAACCAACTAATCAGTAGAGGGCTGTTTAACCAACTAATCAGTAGAGGGCTGTTTAACCAACTAATCAGTAGAGGGCTGTTTAACCAACTAATCAGTAGAGGGCTGTTTAACCAACTAATCAGTAGAGGGCTGTTTAACCAACTAATCAGTAGAGGGCTGTTTAACCAACTAATCAGTAGAGGGCTGTTTAACCAACTAATCAGTAGAGGGCTGTTTAACCAACTAATCAGTAGAGGGCTGTTTAACCAACTAATCAGTAGAGGGCTGTTTAACCAACTAATCAGTAGAGGGCTGTTTAACCAACTAATCAGTAGAGGGCTGTTTAACCAACTAATCAGTAGAGGGCTGTTTAACCAACTAATCAGTAGAGGGCTGTTTAACCAACTAATCAGTTGAGGGCTGTTTAACCAACTAATCAGTAGATGGCTGTTTAACCAAATTTGTTTACATCCCTGTTAGTGAGCATTTCTCCTTTGCAAAGATAATCCATCCACCTGACTGGTGTGGTATATCAATAAGCTCATTAAACAGCATCATTACACAGGTGCAACTTGTGCTGAGGACAATAAAAGGCCACTCCAAAATGTGCAGTTTTGTCACACAACACAATGCCACAGATGTCTCAAGTTTTGAGGGAGCGTACAACTGGCATGCTGACTGCAGGAATGTCCACCAGAGCTGTTGCCAGATAATTGAATGTTCATTTCTCTACCTTAAGCCGCCTCCAACATCGTTTTAAAGAATTTTGAAGTATGTCCAATCGGCCTCACACCCACAGACCACATGTAACCACACCAGCCCATGACCTCCACATCCGGCGTCTTCATCTGCGGGACCTTTGAGACCAGCCACCCCGGACAGCTGATGAAACTGAGGGGTTTGCACAACTGAAGAATATCTGCACAAACTGACAGAAACCGTCTCAGGAAAGCTCCTCTACGTGCTCGTTGTCCTCACCAGGGTCTTGACCTGACTGCAGTTCGGCGTCATAACCGACTTCAATGGGAAAATACTCACCTTCGATGACCACTGACACACTGGAGAAGTGTGCTCTTCACGGATGAATCCCGGTTTCAACTGTACCGGGCAGATGGCAGACAGAGAGTATGGTGTCTTGTGGGTGAGCAGTTTACTGATGTCAACGTTGTGAACAGAGCTTCCCATAGTGGTGGTGGGGTTATGGTATGGGGCAGGAATAAGCTACGGACAACGAACACAATTGCATTTTATCGATGGCAATTTCAATGCTCAGGGATACCGGGACAAGATGCTGAGGCCAATTATCGTGCCATTCATCTGCCGACATCACCTCATGTTTCAGCATGATAACGAACGGCCCCATGTCTCAAGGAACTGGACACAATTCCTGGAAGCCGAAAATGTCCAACTTCTTCCATGGCCTGCATAATCACCAGATATGTCACCCCACTGAGCATGTTTGGGATGCCCTGGATTGACGTGTATGACAACTTGTTCAAGTTCCCGCCAATATCCAGCAACTTCACACAGCCATTGAAGAGTGGGACAACATTCCACAATTTTTTTAATATTTTGTGAAGAATCCAATACTTTTTCTCGTATGTGGTATAAATCAAATTATTGTGGAAGCACCTCCTCTATGAGCATGAATGAGACTGTTTGAGATGGTTTGAATCCTGAGCAAACAGCCAACACATAGTTTGAAGTATAATAGACCAACAAAAGTAACTACTGTAGTAGGTCAAAGCTGTGTGCTGAAAAACCTTGGTGGTGCTCATGTGAATTTCCTTTATTTTTTCAGACCAATGCCTATACTCACTTAAAACTTCGTTTTTTTAAAGTTTTGAATAGTATAATCATTAAGCCTCACATCACGTAACAACACAAAGCACAGTTCCTAAAGGAAGCTTGCTTACTTAGCTGCTCTTACTGTATGTAATCTAATTCCACAATTTACACTAATGATCTATTCTGAAACCTAAGAGTTATATTGTGACGCCAAGCAATAAACTGAGCCATAATGTAACAGACTCAACAAAGGCCCTCTGTTATAGCATACAGTACCTGTTGTTGATGAACCCTGATCATATAGTCTTCTAGCCTATCATTAAGTTACATAACAGGAATAAAACACACACACACACACACCAAGTGCGCACACACACGCACGCACGCACGCACGCACGCACGCACGCACGCACGCACGCACGCACGCACACACACACACACACACACACACACACACACACACACACACACACACACACACACACACACACACACACACACACACCCTTAGTCCCTCTTGATAACCAGACCTCACCCCACCTCTCTCCTCCTCCCCTAGCCTCCCGTCCCCCTCTGCCCTTGTCTCCTCCCCCTCTCACCTGTCCTCCAGCCAGGTGCTGCTCCTACGGCGTTGCCACGGCAACCCCCCTCCCCCAGCGGGGAAGATCTCTTCCATCAGGTCCATGGTGCTGGTCCGTCCGCCCCCGAGCCAGGTGTCCAGCATCGGGCTCAGGGTCTTATCCCCCCGGGACACCAGCTGTCTGACCAGGGCTTCCACCTTCAGCTCCCCAGCAGACCTCTCCCTCCTGGCCAGGAGATGGTACTCTAACCCCAGGCTTTCCTTACCGCTAGGCCCCTGCTGGGGATCTGGGATACTGCTGCTGGGGTCGATGGGGGTCTGGTGGGTCGGAGTCTCAGGCTGGGGGATAGAGAGGTGGACTGTCTGAGGGGAAAGGGAGGAGATAGATGGTCTTCTATCTGGACACACAGCCTCCAGGAACTCACAGCTGCATGGATAGAAACAGACAGTACACATGGCAGTAATGACGAGGGGTCCATTTTCTAAAAGATCAAACATTTCAACATTACATCAGGTGTTATGTTGATCTTGTCAGTGTCTCTTTGTCTATGCACATTAGAATAGTGGAACAAAAACCTTTGTTATATTGTGCAGTAGTAACGTGTAGCGATGACAGCATGTTGTACCTGTTGAAGTGCTGTAGCTCAGGACGATGCTCCTCTTTGTCTGGGGGTGAGGAGGAGGAGGCGAGGAGGAGGAGAGGAGGAGGAGGAGGGAAGTCCTCTGTGATGTCCGTCTCCCTGATGGGGAGCGGGGGAGGAGGAGGGGAGGGAGGGGCCAGCTCCTGGAGGAACACCTCGTCATAGTCCTGTAAGGAGACTATTGGAGGGACTACCTGTGTGGGCGAGGCTATGTGTAAGGGCGGGGTCTCCTGCAGGTTGGACTCTGAGATGCGGAGGGAGAGCGGGGGGTGTGGTCTGGGAGAGGTTTTAGGAGGAGGTGGAGTTAGAGAGGGCTCAGGTATGTCCAGGGGTAGGATGTTCTTTGGCATGGGGAAGTCTTTCAGGGTCTCCTCTGAGGTGCTGGTGTCTGATGAGCCCAGTCTGGTCCTGGTCTGCAGATCTTGGTTCTGGCCCTGATGTGCTGTGGGGCTCCACCTGGTCTCTGGGGACACGGCTCTGGGAGCGTCAACCTGCAACAGGCAGGGGAAGGCGATGGCATCCAGGTTTCCCTGGCTTAACCTCTCGCTGACCTGAATGAATTTATGAAATATGTCTGGTAACAACACAGGCCTTCCTGTCATAGAATACATCACAAGCCAAGCTCTTATCTTGCCCAGGGTATTACTGTCAAAGAGATTCTCAATTACTTACCTGGTTATATAAAGGCAACACAAAAACGTAGATACAAAATGCATCATGGGACATTCAGCCAGCCAGACAGCCAGACAGCCAGACAGCCAGCCAGCCAGACAGACAGACAGACAGACAGACAGACAGACAGACAGACAGACAGACAGACAGACAGACAGACAGACAGACAGACAGACAGACAGACAGACAGACAGACAGACATACCTGCCAGTCAAGGCTAGTGTTGGGGCTGGTGCCTGGGGAGGAGAAGGGGCAGGGTAGACCTACAGAGGCAGCCAGGCCGGAGGCACTAAGGGCCCGCTGGCGGTCGGGGTTCCTCTGCCTCTCTCTCCTCATCACAGGGGTGTTGCTTTGGGAAGGACCCGGATTCAGCAGGTAGTGGGTGGGTACATACTGGGACTGGGAGGCTGAGACAGGGCGCTTTAAACGCTGCTTGTCCATGGACCTGGAAAGAAATAAACACAGAACACACGCACATGCACACACACGCACACACACGCACACACGCACACACACGCGCACACACACACACACACACACACACACACACACACACACACACACACACACACACACACACACACACACACACACACACACACACACACACACACACACACACACACACACACACACACACACACACACACGCACACGCAGAGACACAGACACACACAGACATACACACACACAGACACACACAGATACACACACGCACACGCAGAGACACACACACACACACACACACACACACACACACACACACACACACACACACACACACACACACACACACACAGACACAGACACAGACACAGACACACACACACACACACACACACACACACACACACACACACACACACACACACACACACACACACACACACACACACACACACACACAGACACACACACACACAGACACACACACACACAGACACACAAACAAGACTGTTGGAGTGTGTGAGCTTCTACCCCTCTTTCCAATCACATCCAACCCTGGCATGCCATTTTTCATCCCTGTTTGCCAGGGGTTTTCCTTCTAAATGCCAAGAATTCTGCACCAACCAGGACAATCCTGCTCTAAAATAGCAGCGAACAGAACAGTAGAACACTGGCCAAGTAAGGCGCTGACCAGGGGCTATTACCTTAAAAAGTCTGCTGCATGTTTAATTTTTTTTTTTTTTTTTTTACATTTCTCAGTTCCCATCAACGTCGTTCTTTGAGAGGAAAGATGTGAGAGATCATCAGAAACTATGGGATGACTAAAGTGGAAAACACGTTTGGCCTTAACTACTAAGACAAGTATGTGAGGAGTACTGTTGGTTATTTACCTGTTGTATATGTAATGAATCTGACAGACACACAGACAGCGTGACTCCCAAATGTACATTTGTTTACATTTTAGTCATGTAGCAGACGCTCTTATCCAGAGCCACCTTTTTTTTCTTCTGCTCATGGCCAATAGCATCCTATTTCCTATGGAGTGCAGTATTTTTGACCAGAGTTCTATGGGCCCTGAGCTCTATGGGCCCTGAGCTCTATGGGTCCTGAGCTCTATGGGCCCTGAGCTCTATGGGCCTTGAGCTCTATGGGTCCTGAGCTCTATGGGTCCTGAGCTCTATGGGTCCTGAGCTCTATGGGCCCTGAGCTCTATGGGTACTGAGCTCTATGGGCCCTGAGCTCTATGGGCTCCGAGCTCTGTGGGTCCTGAGCTCTATGGGTCCTGAGCTCTATGGGCCCTGAGCTCTATGGGCTCTGAGCTCTATGGGCTCTGAGCTCTATGGGTCCTGAGCTCTATGGGCCCTGAGCTCTATGGGCCATGAGCTCTATGGGTCCTGAGCTCTATGGGTCCTGAGCTCTATGGGCCCTGAGCTCTATGGGTCCTGACATCTCTGGGCCCTGAGCTCTATGGGCCCTGAGCTCTATGGGCCCTGAGCTCTATGGGCTCTGAGCTCTATGGGTCCTGAGCTCTATGGGCCCTGAGCTCTATGGGCCATGAGCTCTATGGGTCCTGAGCTCTATGGATCCTGAGCTCTATGGGTCCTGAGCTCTATGGGCCCTGAGCTCTATGGGCCCTGAGCTCTATGGGTCCTGAGCTCTATGGGTCCTCATCTCTATGGGCCCTGAGATCTATG
>NC_060183.1:80945260-80957760 GCF_021184085.1 Oncorhynchus gorbuscha | reverse complement strand
TAGAGAGGATGACTCATAGTGGGTTTATACTGTAGCTATGTTAGAGAGGATGACTCATAGTGGGTTTATACTGTAGCTATGTTAGAGAGGATGACTCATAGTGGGATTAAGTCTCCACACTGGTGCTGTGTGTGTGTGTGTTTCCAGATTGGTATGTGCAGTGAGATCGTCTGGAAGTCTGTAAACAGTCGGAGCGAGAGAGTGGCTACATACACTACCTTTCTGGCACCATTCTAACACGACACACAGTGGCCAGGAGCCATCTGTCTGGCAAATGGTGGAACTCGTCTCCAGATTTGGCTCGGTAGGCTAGTTTGCCAGCTTGCTGATAAAGTTTTACTGCGCCAAAGCTATAGGTCTGTTCTCAGAAATGGTCTTGGACAGGTGGCACTGGTGTGGCTTGCTGATCAATGTGAGGACGTCGTAGATAACAGCTACTGCTGCGGAACTCGGTGCACTAATCATGGCAGAACAGCAACTTATGAAAACTCATTCATTGTGTCATTAGCCGCCATCGCTCTGATACTGACTCTTTTCCACTCGTTCGGTCAAAAGAACACATCTTTAATTTGGTTCATTTGAGTCAGTAATGCCTGGAGCATGCAGAACCCCCGTCCGGCGTCCTGCGTCCGGCGTCCGGCGAAACAAAAAACGCCAAATAATCCTGATTCTACAAGCCCCTCGTTCACCATAGGGGCACAGCCGCAGGAAGTAGGGGTACCAAGGATAGTGCAGCACCCCCATGAAAAACATTTTAAAAAATATATGAATACCAAAAAAATCAAATAAACATTTTCACAAAAAGAACTGAGGGTTTACTAGTCCTGTATTAGAGTAGTACTAACCCTTTACTAGTCCTGTATTAGAGTAGTACTAACCCTTTACTAGTCCTGTATTAGAGTAGTACTAACCCTGTACTAGTCCTGTATTAGAGTAGTACTAACCCTGTACTAGTCCTGTATTAGAGTAGTACTAACCCTTTACTAGTCCTGTATTAGAGTACAACGCAGCCACTGCCAGCTAGCCTACTTCAGCAGTACTGTATCATTTTAATCATTTTAGTCAATAAGATTCTTGCTACGTAAGCTTAACTTTCTGAACATTCGAGACGTGTAGTCCACTTGTCAT
Organism: Oncorhynchus gorbuscha; assembly: GCF_021184085.1. NCBI lineage: Eukaryota > Metazoa > Chordata > Actinopteri > Salmoniformes > Salmonidae > Oncorhynchus > Oncorhynchus gorbuscha. Next base: position 80,956,632 of record NC_060183.1, on the reverse strand, counting down.
TCCAATCTCCTTTGCATTAGCATAGCCTCTTCTGTAGCCTGTCAACTATGTGTCTGTCTATCCCTGTTCTCTCCTCTTTGCACAGACCATACAAACGCTCCACACCGGCCACCCTAATCTGGTGGTCCCGGCGCGCACGACCCACGTGGAGTTCCAGGTCTCCGGTAGCCTCTGGAACTGCCGATCTGCGGCCACCAGGCAGTGTTCATCTCAGCCTATGCCTCCCTCCAGTCCCTCGACTTCTTGGCACTGACGGAAACATGGATCACCACAGATAACACTGCTACTCCTACTGCTCTCTCTTCGTCCGCCCACGTGTTCTCGCACACCCCGAGAGCTTCTGGTCAGCGGGGTGGTGGCACCGGGATCCTCATCTCTCCCAAGTGGTCATTCTCTCTTTCTCCCCTTAACCATCTGTCTATCGCCTCCTTTGAATTCCATGCTGTCACAGTTACCAGCCCTTTCAAGCTTAACATCCTTATCATTTATCGCCTTCCAGGTTCCCTCGGAGAGTTCATCAATGAGCTTGATGCCTTGATAAGCTCCTTTCCTGAGGACGGCTCACCTCTCACAGTTCTGGGCGACTTTAACCTCCCCACGTCTACCTTTGACTCATTCCTCTCTGCCTCCTTCTTTCCACTGCTCTCCTCTTTTGACCTCACCCTCTCACCTTCCCCCCCTACTCACAAGGCAGGCAATACGCTCGATCTCATCTTTACTAGATGCTGTTCTTCCGCTAACCTCATTGCAACTCCCCTCCAAGTCTCCGACCACTACCTTGTATCCTTTTCCCTCTCGCTCTCATCCAACACTTCCCACACTGCCCCTACTCGGATAGTATCGCGCCGTCCCAACCTTCGCTCTCTCTCCCCCGCTACTCTCTCCTCTTCCATCCTATCATCTCTTCCCTCTGCTCAAACCTTCTCCAACCTATCTCCTGATTCTGCCTCCTCAACCCTCCTCTCCTCCCTTTCTGCATCCTTTGACTCTCTATGTCCCCTATCCTCCAGGCCGGCTCGGTCCTCCCCTCCCGCTCCGTGGCTCGACTACTCATTGCGAGCTCACAGAACAGGGCTCCGGGCAGCCGAGCGGAAATGGAGGAAAACTCGCCTCCCTGCGGACCTGGCATCCTTTCACTCCCTCCTCTCTACATTTTCCTCCTCTGTCTCTGCTGCTAAAGCCACTTTCTACCACTCTAAATTCCAAGCATCTGCCTCTAACCCTAGGAAGCTCTTTGCCACCTTCTCCTCCCTCCTGAGTCATCCTCCCCCCCCCCTCCTCCCTCTCTGCAGATGACTTCGTCAACCATTTTGAAAAGAAGGTCGACGACATCCGATCCTCGTTTGCTAAGTCAAACGACACCGCTGGTTCTGCTCACACTGCCCTACCCTGTGCTCTAACCTCTTTCTCCCCTCTCTCTCCAGATGAAATCTCGCGTCTTGTGACGGCCGGCCGCCCAACAACCTGCCCGCTTGACCCTATCCCCTCCCCTCTTCTCCAGACCATTTCCGGAGACCTTCTCCCTTACCTCACCTCGCTCATCAACTCATCCCTGACCGCTGGCTACGTCCCTTCCGTCTTCAAGAGAGCGAGAGTTGCACCCCTTCTGAAAAAACCTACACTCGATCCCTCCGATGTCAACAACTACAGACCAGTATCCCTTCTTTCTTTTCTCTCCAAAACTCTTGAACGTGCCGTCCTTGGCCAGCTCTTCCGCTATCTCTCTCAGAATGACCTTCTTGATCCAAATCAGTCAGGTTTCAAGACTAGTCATTCAACTGAGACTGCTCTTCTCTGTATCACGGAGGCGCTCCGCACTGCTAAAGCTAACTCTCTCTCCTCTGCTCTCATCCTTCTAGACCTATCGGCTGCCTTCGATACTGTGAACCATCAGATCCTCCTCTCCACCCTCTCCGAGTTGGGCATCTCCGGCGCGGCCCATGCTTGGATTGCGTCCTACCTGACAGGTCGCTCCTACCAGGTGGCGTGGCGAGAATCTGTCTCCTCACCACGCGCTCTCACCACTGGTGTCCCCCAGGGCTCTGTTCTAGGCCCTCTCCTATTCTCGCTATACACCAAGTCACTTGGCTCTGTCATAACCTCACATGGTCTCTCCTATCATTGCTATGCAGACGACACACAATTAATCTTCTCCTTTCCCCCTTCTGATGACCAGGTGGCGAATCGCATCTCTGCATGTCTGGCAGACATATCAGTGTGGATGACGGATCACCACCTCAAGCTGAACCTCGGCAAGACGGAGCTGCTCTTCCTCCCGGGGAAGGACTGCCCGTTCCATGATCTCGCCATCACGGTTGACAACTCCATTGTGTCCTCCTCCCAGAGCGCTAAGAACCTTGGCGTGATCCTGGACAACACCCTGTCGTTCTCAACTAACATCAAGGCGGTGGCCCGTTCCTGTAGGTTCATGCTCTACAACATCCGCAGAGTACGACCCTGCCTCACACTGGAAGCGGCGCAGGTCCTAATCCAGGCACTTGTCATCTCCCGTCTGGATTACTGCAACTCGCTGTTGGCTGGGCTCCCTGCCTGTGCCATTAAACCCCTACAACTCATCCAGAACGCCGCAGCCCGTCTGGTGTTCAACCTTCCCAAGTTCTCTCATGTCACCCCGCTCCTCCGCTCTCTCCACTGGCTTCCAGTTGAAGCTCGCATCCGCTACAAGACCATGGTGCTTGCCTACGGAGCTGTGAGGGGAACGGCACCTCAGTACCTCCAGGCTCTGATCAGGCCCTACACCCAAACAAGGGCACTGCGTTCATCCACCTCTGGGCTGCTCGCCTCCCTACCACTGAGGAAGTACAGTTCCCGCTCAGCCCAGTCAAAACTGTTCGCTGCTCTGGCCCCCCAATGGTGGAACAAACTCCCTCACGACGCCAGGACAGCGGAGTCAATCACCACCTTCCGGAGACACCTGAAACCCCACCTCTTTAAGGAATACCTAGGATAGGATAAAGTAATCCTTCTCACCCCCCCCCTAAAAGATTTAGATGCACTATTGTAAAGTGGCTGTTCCACTGGATGTCATAAGGTGAATGCACCAATTTGTAAGTCGCTCTGGATAAGAGCGTCTGCTAAATGACTTAAATGTAAATGTAAATGAGTAGTACTAACCCTTTACTAGTCCTGTATTAGAGTAGTACTAACCCTTTACTAGTCCTGTATTAGAGTAGTACTAACCCTTTACTAGTCATGTATTAGAGTAGTACTAACCCTTTACTAGTCCTGTATTAGAGTAGTACTAACCCTTTACTAGTCCTGTATTAGAGTAGTACTAACCCTGTACTAGTCCTGTATTAGAGTAGTACTAACCCTTTACTAGTCCTAGCGTATTAGCGGACCTATAGAGCATCTGTAGCACATGCTAAACATTTCAGCGCCTCCACCCACCAACATCTTCCCGCGGCTGTGCATATGGGGCTTATTGGAGCATTCATCGGTGACTGAAACTTATGGTCGGATTCGCGCTTATCGTTGAAGGAATGAGCGTTACATCGAGGCCTGTACTCTGGAGCGGGATCGATTTGGAGGTGGAGGGTCCGTCATGGTCTGGGGCGGTGTGCCACAGCATCATCGGACTGAGCTTGTTGTCTTTGCAGGCAATCTTAACGCTGTACGTTACAGGGAAGACATCCTCCTCCCTCATGTGGTACCCTTCCTGCAGGCTCATCCTGACATGACCCTCCAGCATGACAATGCTACCAGCCATACTGCTCATTCTGTGCCTGGTTTCCTGCAAGACAGGAATGTCAATGTTGTGCCATGGCCAGCAAAGAGCCCGGATCTCAATCCCATTGAGCACGTCTAGGACCTGTCGGATCGGAGGGTGAGGCCTAGGGCCATTCCCCCCAGAAATGTCTGGGAACTTGCAGGTGCCTTGGTGAAAGAGTGGGGTAACATCTTACAGCAAGAACTGGCAAATCTGGTGCAGTACATGAGGAGATGCACTGCAGTACTTAATGCAGCTGGTGGCCACACCAGATACTGACTGTTACTTTTGATTTTAACCCCCCTTTGTTCAGGGACACATTATTCCATTTCTGTTAGTCACATGTCTGTGGAACTTGTTCAGTTTATGTCTCAGTTGTTGAATCGTATGTTTATACAAATATTTACACATGTTAAGTTTGCTGAAAATAAACGCATTTGACCGTGAGAGGACGTTTCTTTTTTTGCTGAGTTTATATATATATATATTTGTAATAACATATATGGGGGATAGGAAATGATGCCGACAATTACATTGACAGAAGCTACATTGTGTCTGCAATATCTACCCCCATAAGCACAGAGAGATCTGGGACCAGGCTCGTTAATATACCTGAGATATACAGATAAAACTAGACCTAAAGTCAGCTGTTTATTATGGAACTGAATTGCGTGGTGCTTCTATTTTAGTCTTGTAGCAGAGTAGCATTTCATTCAAATAAAATCTGAAAGGCAGAGAGTGTACCTGGTTGAGCCTCTCTACAGAGGGCGAGGAGTGGGATCTGAAGTGCTGTGGTGCAGGCCTCTCCTCAGAGTGTTCTAGAAGATCCTCCGCTGAGGCGGACTTCCCAGAGCTGCGGGCTGGAGCCGTTCTTTCAAAGGCCACATCGCCTCGCTGGCTCCGGAAAGCCTCGTAGGCCTTGGCTGGGACTCCCTCCAGAGGCCTGTTGGATCCAGTAGGGTGTTGGTGGGAGGTGGAGACTGAGGTGGGGGCCTGGGCATGGATGTGTGGTGTGGTCACCCTGCCTGGGTAGATACTGTCCTGGAGCTGCAGACCAGGAGGCAGGGTGGAGCAGAGCCTTTCCTCACCAGACAGGCTCCTTTCTGGGCCAAACAGATCCTGGAGAGAGGCTAGGCTGGTGGTGGAGGTGGAAGAGACACTCTGGGTGTCTGTGAAGGGCTGGAGGTAGGCACTGTGGGGCCGGTGACGATGCCCTCTCTCCTCGGACCTGTCCCTGTCCCTGTCTGTCCTCCAGCCTCTCTTCCTCTCCATGTAGTCGGCCAGGGCATCCTGCTGCAGCTGCCAGAGCTCCGGCCGGGAGACGGCTAGACCAGCCCGGGAGCCCTGGAGGGCCTGAGGAGCCTGGGAGCTGGAGCTCAGGCTGCGACTGGTTACCACCTCAAACATCCTCCTACGGTCTGCCACGCTGGTCTCTGTGCCTTGGAACAGGATCTGCTGGTGCTGGGCACTCCTCCTCGGGTCAGACTCTAACCCCACCTAGAAGAGAGGCACAGAGTCAGTGCAGCCCCCCCCTGAATGGAGGGCAGTAAGGTAGCACAGTGATGTTGCATACATGAAGTAAACGCATAGTGGGTCGATTTCCACAACAACTACGAGCGTTAAAAGCCTAAGACTAAACCCACACTGTAGCAGTGTAAAGCACGTCCGTGCACAGATCATCTCAATATCGGCGGTGGTGTTTGTTGCAATGCCACCTCGCTGAGTCTACCTTTAAGTACTTTGATCCAAGATGGCGGCATCCTGGATACGTTCACCTACCTCGTGCATGCTCTCTGGCTCAGAGTACGATCTCTTCTTCTGCTCCACGGTGAGCCTCTTACGCCCACCGATTCGGGCCGGGACTGGTGGGCCCAAGGCTGGGACACTGGGGAGCTCTGGGGGGCTGAACCTCTCGGGCTTGGGGGTGACAAGGTGCCTCTCTTTGGGGGTGTGAGGGGAGGTAGAGGTGGTTGGGGCTGGGACTGGGTCTGGGGTGGTGATCGTGTGCCTCTCTTTGGGGGTGTGAGGGGAGGGAGAGGTGGTTGGGGCTGGGACTGGGTCTGGGGTGGTGATCGTGTGCCTCTCTTTGGGGGTGTGAGGGGACAGGGGAGTGGCTGGGGCGGAGGCTGGGACAGTGGTGGTGACAATGGAGGATTTGGGACCGGTCTTGGGGGCCACTGCCTTCCGCTCCAAGGATAAGTGCTTAGCAGGGACAGGAGGGGGGTTGTTGTTGACACCAGGAGTGGCGTTGTTGTTGACACCAGGAGTGGCGTTGTTGTTGACCCCAGGAGGGGGGTTGTTGGAGCTCTGGTTAGAGCTGGAGCTGATTCCCAGGTCCCTGCGTCTGAAGGAGGTGGATCGGAGCACCTTGGACTGGGCATCCTTGATACTGTCCCTGTAGGCCCGGTTAAAAGACGTGTCCTGGATGGTCCCCAGTAGGTCCTGCAGGTCATCCCTCCAATGGAACTCTCTGCCAGAATCACAATCACTTTTATTAGCTACGCACAATAACATGTGCCAGGACGTAGACCTGGGGAAATGATTCTAACTACAATAAACTGAACAGATATAATTCACATTAGGTACAGTAGAGCAGTTACCTGTCCCTGTCATGGCTGTTCTCCTCCTGGCTCCCCAGTTGGAAGGTGCTCCTGCTCCTCTGTAGAGCCGAGCCAGGGTTTGGGTCCATGGGGTTAGGCTGGTGGTGGGGGTCCCTGGAGGTCTGGGGCTTGGCTTGGTCATAACTTCCTGGCCTCTGCTGCTCTGCGTAATGATGACCCTTGTGGGCCACCGTAGTTTTCCCATGATGTGCGCTAGAGGAGGAGCTCCGTGTTCTGCAGGTGCTGCTGGGGCTGCTGCTTCTCTCCAGCATGTTACGCAGGTCATCCATTCCAGTACCATAGCTCATGGCCCTCTCATGGTGCTTGGGCTGAGGCTGGGGCTGAGTTGGACGGGAGGAGGGTCCCAGGTTGGTGTGGGTGGCATTGATGCTTTGACTCCTCTGCTTCCTCTGCTCGTGGCGCTCAAACCGGTTTACCTTCTCAAGGACAGACGGGTTCCTCTGGTGGCTGCTCCGACTCCTAGTGGAGCTCTCTGGACTGGCACAACGCTGAACCTCCGCTAGGGCATTCTCTAGCCGGGTCAGGGGGTGCTCTGGTCCCCTCTGGTTCTTCTGGTGATGGGGTGGACTGGGGTCGCTGTAGTGCCGGATGGGGGACCTGGACCTCTGGTTGTTGACCCGATGATCAGGCCCTTTGGCTGGGGTACTGCTAGTCCTGATCCGCTGAGGAACGTGGACCTTGGATATCTTAGTGGGCATGGTAGTGGGAGGCTGAGGGTCTGGATGAGGGTCTGGATGGCTGTGTTCAGTGTGTCTGACCTGATGCTTCTCAGTGTAACTCTCTGAGCCCTGGGAATACCTGGGTAGCCTCTCTCTCCGTGGCTGGACTGGAGTGTATGGGTCCCTCCTCTCCTGGCCTATGGACTGGGCTGAAGAGGGTCTGGACACCTGACCCTGTCCATGACCCTGCTGGCTCTGCCTTCGGGAGACCGTTTGTCCCTCCCCCTTCAAATGAGACCCGGAGAGACCCAGTTTGGTTTGGGTCTCCTCATGTCCTCTGTCACCCCCTCTGTTAACAGGCTGGGCTGGCTGTTTGGTTGGAGGCGGAGCTAAGTCATGATGCTGAGGCTGGTTGGAACGGGTGACATAAGAGTTGAAAGTGTTGCTTTGGTATCCGTTCTCTACAGATACCTCGATCCCTGTATCCACACTGATCCCCACCCCTAACCCCTGGAGCTCTCTCTGTCTGCTCAGACTGCTCTCCCTGGCCAGGCCTGGGTACACACTGCTGGGGCTGGGGCTGCTGGTGGGCATCTGTGCATAGTGGGTCTCCGGAGGGGGCACGGGGTAGATGCCCTGAGGCGACATGAGGCGGCCAGATGTATTCTGGGGCTGAGGGGGCTGGGGGACTTGACCCACGCCCTGTTTGGGCTTGATGGTGGGGCTAGAAGAAGAAGAAGAAGAAGAAGAGGAAGAACCTTTACAACACAACGTACAGCAACAACAGAACAGGAGAAACTGGAACAAAGACAACGTACAGCAACAACAGAACAGGAGAAACTGGAACAAAGACAACGAACAGCAACAACAGAACAGGAGAAACTGGAACAAAGACAACGAACAGCAACAACAGAACAGGAGAAACTGGAACAAAGACAACGAACAGCAACAACAGAACAGGAGAAACTGGAACAAAGACAACGTGCAGCAACAACAGAACAGGAGAAACTGGAACAAAGACAACGTACAGCAACAACAGAACAGGAGAAACTGGAACAAAGACAACGTACAGCAACAACAGAACAGGAGAAACTGGAACAAAGACAACGTACAGCAACAACAGAACAGGAGAAACTGGAACAAAGACAACGAACAGCAACAACAGAACAGGAGAAGCTGGAACAAAGACAACGTACAGCAACAACAGAACAGGAGAAACTGGAACAAAGACAACGTACAGCAACAACAGAACAGGAGAAACTGGAACAAAGACAACGTACAACAACAACAGAACAGGAGAAACTGGAACAAAGACAACGAACAGCAACAACAGAACAGGAGAAACTGGAACAAAGACAACGAACAGCAACAACAGAACAGGTAACTGCCGAAATAATGGAAACACTTCAGTAAACGAGGGATACAAAGTACAGTGCTATTCGGGAAAGTATTCAGACCCTTGACTTATTCCCCATGTTGTTACGTTACAGCCTTGTTCTAAAATTGATTCAATTATTTTCCCCTCATCAATCTACACACAATACCCCATAATGACATCACAATACCCCATAATGACATCACAATACCCCATAATGACATCACAATACCCCATAACGACATCACAATACCCCATAACAACAAAGCGAAAACAGGTTTTAAAAATGTTGGCAAATCTATTAAAAAAAATGGAAAACAGCAAATACTTATTTACATAAGTATTCAGACCCTTTGCCTTTCAGACCCAGACTCTAAATTGAGCTCAGGTGCATCCTGTTTCCAATGATCATCCTTGAGATGTTTCTACAACTTGACTGGAGTCCACCTGTGGTAAATTCAATTGATTGGACATGATTTGGAAAGGCTCACACCTGTCTATATAAGGTCCCACAGTTGACATTTCCTATCAGTCATATTTACATGTAGACAGAGCACTAACGTCAGGTACAAAAGCACAGCTCCTGACTCACGCAGAAGCTAATGGATACAATAGAATAAATACCTGCTCTCAGGACTCTTCTCTATGACGGTGTGGAGCTGGCCCTCGGCCCCGTAGGGGCCCTTCCCCGAGCCGGAGGCCACGGAGCCAGAGGAGTGGTACCAGGAGGAGGCGGACCCCTTGTGGAGAGCCCTGAGGGAGCGAGTCTGATCCAGGCTGGACCAGGAATTGGGCCTCTCGTGGTGCCTGATCGCCGCGTAGCTGTCACTCCGCATGGGAGGAGCCGGCGCCCCCTTCAGGCTTTCATAGGAACTGCGGCTGGCGGATTGAGACTGACCCCAGATTGGTCCAACGCTGTGTCGTTTGGGGTTATTACCGCCGTTGCTTCCGCCACTGCTGTTATTACAGCTACTACTGCCGCGGTGACAGGAGGCCTTGCCCCCACTATGAGAACCCGCCCTGCCGGCCTCGTGGTTGCGTAGCAACGCAGCAGAGCTGACCTCGTGCTCTTGGGCACCTCCCTGCTGGGGGTCGTAGACCGTACGGATGTATCGGATGTCAGCATGCTGCATGCCCTCCGCCATGGCCCCTCCCCCTCCTCCGCTAACCCCACCCCTCTGTGGAACCGTCTCCATGGAGTATGACCTCTCCTTACTAAAGGTCGGAGTGGCCGCTAGGTACTCTGGGATACTAGAGCTGGTAGAGAAGGAGGAGTAAGCTGAGTCCCTTTTGCTGTGAAGGTGGTCCATGCTGTTGGAGGACTTGGAGGCAGACAGCTGGTGGCAGGAAGAACTGTAGAGAGGAGAGGAGAGGAGGGGAGAGGAGGGGAGGGGAGAGGAGAGGAGGGGAGAGGAGAGGAGAGGAGGGGAGAGGAGGGGAGAGGAGAGGAGAGGGAGAGGAGGGGAGAGGAGAGGAGGGGAGAGGAGAGGAGGGGAGAGGAGGGGAGAGGAGAGGAGAGGAGAGGAGAGGAGGGGAGAGGAGAGGAAGAGGAAGAGGAGAGGAGGGGAGGGGAGGGGAGAGGAGAGGGAGAGGAGAGGAGAGGAGGGGAGAGGAGAGGAGGGGAGAGGAGAGGAGGGGAGAGGAAGAGGAGAGGAGAGGAGGGGAGAGGAAGAGGAGAGGAGAGGAGAGGAGGGGAGGGGAGGGGAGAGGAGAGGAGAGGAGGGGAGAGGAGAGGAGAGGAGAGGAGAGGAGGGAGAGGAAGAGGAGAGGAGAGGAGGGGAGAGGAAGAGGAGAGGAGAGGAGAGGAAGAGGAGAGGAGAGGAGAGGAGAGGAGAGGAGAGGAGAGGAGAGGAGAGGAGAGGAGAGGAGAGGAGAGGAGAGGAGAGGAGAGGAGAGGAGAGGAGAGGAGAGGAGAGGAGGGAGGGGAGAGGAGGGGAGGGGAGAGGAGAGGAGAGGAGTTATTTGATCCTTACTTGATTGAATGATTTGATTACATAATAAAGGTAGCAGGCTGAGACACCGGAGACAGACAGCATTACACACATTGAAAATGATTGAGGATTAAAAAAAGGCCCTATTAACAAGAGCAGCACCTGTAGGCTGGGTGGCCGTGGTGCTCCCCAAGGCTCTCCATACTTCCTCTAGAACTGTACTGGTCTGGACTCTTTCTCAGGTAACCTGGGTCGTAACCTGACAGGTCTGTAGTGGACGCACTGTGGAAGAGGAGAGATGGAAAGAGAGAGAGAGAGTTTTTAGAAAATAATTTAGAGATATACAGCAATAGACTCGTAACCAAAGAGCTGCCTGCATAGAACACTACTACTGACCAAGGCCCATATTCCCTACATACTACACTACTACTGACCAAGGCCCATATTCCCTACATACTACACTACTACTGACCAGGGCCATATTCCCTACATAGAACACTACTACTGACCAGGGCCATATTCCCTACATACTACACTACTACTGACCAGGCCCATATTCCCTACATAGTACACTACTCCTGGCTAGAGCCAGGTCACTGTCTGTCTGTGTGTAGTCTGCATGTCTGTGTGTGTAGTCTGCATGTCTGTGTGTAGTCTGCATGTCTGTGTGTAGTCTGCATGTCTGTGTGTAGTCTGCATGTGTGTGTGTAGTCTGCATGTCTGTGTGTGTAGTCTGCATGTCTGTGTGTGTAGTCTGCATGTCTGTGTGTAGTCTGCATGTCTGTGTGTAGTCTGCATGTCTGTGTGTAGTCTGCATGTCTGTGTGTAGTCTGCATGTCTGTGTGTAGTCTACATGTCTGTGTGTAGTCTGCATGTCTGTGTGTAGTCTGCATGTCTGTGTGGAGTCTGCATGTCTGTGTGTGTAGTCTGCATGTCTGTGTGTAGTCTGCATGTGTGTGTGTGTAGTCTGCATGTCTGTGTGTAGTCTGCATGTCTGTGTGTAGTCTCCATGTCTGTGTGTAGTCTGCATGTCTGTGTGTAGTCTACATGTCTGTG